>NW_020230435.1:0-77609 GCF_003227715.2 Harpegnathos saltator | reverse complement strand
GTTTGGTGATTCCATTGTTTCTTCGTCAGTCAGAGGCGAAATATCCTCGAGAGAGTCCTCAGTCAGTGCGCAGTCGTCGGAAGGATGTGTGTCGCGAACGTTCTCCTCGGTTGATTTCTCTATATGTGGGTGATCATTTGTGAGATATCCTTCGTGAGTGTCTTCCTCGCGTGATTCTTCAGTGTCGCTGTATTCTTCAAGAAGGCGTTGGATAATTTCTGCGTCCTTTGAGTCATTTGGATTTAATTTGCTTCTTGTATTTATCGTTTTGCAGTCCTTTGAAGGTGAGTCAATTCCGTGACAATGCATCCGCATTTACATTAGTTTTGCCGGCCTTATAAACTACATCATAATTATACTCAGATAATTTCAATCTCCATCGAAGTATTCGCATGTTCGCACCCTGAGCGTTCTTAAACCACATTAGAGGTTTATGATCTGTTACAAGAGTAAATGTTCTTCCATATAAATATGGTTTAAAGTATTTAACACAATATATTATGGCTAGAGCTTCCTTTTCATAAGTATCGTATTTTACTTCATTATCACTCAGGGTACGAGATGCATAAGCTATAGGGTCGATCCTTATTAATAACTCCTTGAGATAGAATTCCGTCTATGGCATAACCGGATGCGTCGGTTGTTAAAATAAATGATTTTGAGAAATCGGGGTATTGCAGCACAGGTTCCTTACATAATTCGTTCTTCAGTATTGTGAATGATTGTTGCTGTTCTAATCCCCATGGGAAAGGTATTTCCTTTTTTAATAGTTGTGTTAAAGGTCTTGATAATTTAGAAAATTCAGGAATAAATCTTCTATAATACCCCGCTAATCCCAAAAATTGTTTAATATTTTTCGGTGTTTTTGGTATTGGAAATTCGTGTACAGCTGCTAGTTTTTTAGGATCCGGTTTCACTCCTCCATTGCTAATCACATGACCTAAATAATTGACTTCTCTCTGCGTAAAAATTGACATTTATCGGGTTGTAATTTTAAATTAGCTTCTTTGAGTCGTTGCATTAATTTTTCGAATTTATGTTTGTGTTCTTCTAGAGATGATGCGTATACTACAATATCATCCAAGTAAACAAATGCTTCTTGTTCTTGTATTCCCGATAAAACGATGTCCATTAATTGTTGAAAAGTTGCAGGAGCATTCTTTAAGCCGAAAGGCATACGATTAAACTCATAATGTTCAAAAGGTGTGGTAAACGCGGTTTTATGTCTATCGCGAGGATCTATTTCAATTTGATGGAATCCTGAAGCTAAATCAAACACCGAAAAATGATTGAGTTCCACCGAGTTGATCTAGGATGTCAATTATATTAGGTAACGGATAAGCGTCTCCAATAGTTTTATCATTTAATAAACGAAAATCCAATACCATACGCCATCGCTTATTGCCTAATTGATCTGCCCTTTTGGGTACAATCCAAATTGGAGTATTATATGGCGATTGAGAAGGCCGAATAATACTATTGACTAATAGTTTTTGTACTTGTTTATCAATTTCTTATTTGTGAATTTGCGGAAATCTATATTGTTTTGTATTAATTGGATATTCGTCTGTAGTCGGTATGCGATGTTGTAGTACGTGCGCCGAAGTCAATTGTTCTCCAGGCAAATGGAAGCAATCTTGATGAGATTGTATGAATGCAACTATGCTACTAATTTCGTTTTTATTTAAATGTTTAAAATCCATTAGGTCAAATAGTCTGTCTAATCGTTCGTCATCATGATTGTCGGTTGAATTTATTTAGAGAACGTTTGTATGCAACTTTGAATTAATGAAATCGTTATTGAGATAAGTGGCAGTATCTATATCGCACTGTTGTTTTGTTCCGTCAGATCGTTGAGTCGTGTCAATGTTTCATCCGTTCGTCAAGAAATCGGCTGCTGCAGGCTTACCAGCATTTGTGGTTGGGGCTGGGAGAGCTAGAACTGTCGTACTGTTATTGTATAATAGAAGCGTGATTATATTTAAATTCAATTACATTATTTTGGTCGAAGGATTGTAAAAATTCCCGGTTACGAGGGAAAATTGAAAGATCAATTACTAGTACACAGTTAGTATCATTTATAATATTTTCATTTCTATCTGTATAATTCTCATTGTATTTTTTAATTTTCTGAGTTTTAACATTTTCATAGGAAGCCTTGAATATTCCCTCTCGAGTTTCATTAAATTTTGTACATATCTTTTCAGTTACATTTGAGAAATTATATTCTGGATAATGCGATTGTATTTTATCGTGTGACTCTTCTTCGATAATATATATACTTTCATTAGTTTTTAGAGTATTTTCTTTAGAGTTATATATTTCAAGAGATTTTTCCTCCTGGTTACTCACTTTCTCCCTTGGACGAGGAATCTGGAAATTGTCCCCTTGGTGGGGAGGATCGTGGTTTGGATAGGAAAATTGGAATTTTTCCCTTGAAATCTTGTTTAAGCCTTTGCCTAATCCTACAAGAAGAGTCGATTCGAATATTGTTTGTTGATTAATTTTTTCTTTTTATTTAATAGGAGCATGGAAAGTCGCTCCTTGCTTTTTATTCTGAATTTTCGTCATTAGGCGGGGAAGTTGAGACTGATTCCCCTTTTCAAAATTTTTGTTTTCAACATTTCTTGATTCGACGGAGGTTGCGAGATTTTCCTCCGGTGAGTTAATATGTATATAATTGAATGTACCTTGGCCGTCGTATGATGCCGCATTTCGTGGTTCTCTTTCTTCAAGAATATGTTCCCCTTTATTTTTAGGTTTTTCATAATTGTTATCTTTATTATTCTTAATATTTCTATCTTTAATATCGTTATCCTTCTCGTTATCCTTTAAAATCGCGGGTCGTATATTGATAGTTGGTATTAATATTTCTATTTCAGTATCCAAAGAATTAATTACGTTAGTGTAAGCCTTACCGTCGATATTTTTTACTAAGCCGGTTGATTCTGCTTCTACACCTTTTCCTATCTTATCTTTGGTTATCTTGGGTAAATATTCCTCTTTAATATGCGGATTTCCAATGCGCACGAAAAACAATGCTTTAGAGCGCGTAGGAATTATTACAGATTCTTGTGAATAAAAAGGGATTTAAGTGGTTAAAACTTCTACGTGACCTTTTGAATAATCAATTTTAGCTTTAGTTTGTTGAATAAAGTCGTTGCCTAATATCCCACAAGATTGAATAGGAAAATCATCGGAAATTACGTGAAAGTCGACAGGAATTCCCAAAATTATCTTGGTAATTTTTCCGATAGTGTACAGGTGAATTATTGATTCGGTTTAATTTTAATATATGCGTTGAAGTCTGGAGTTTCTGAAATGCGAGCTTTTTTAATAAGGTTAGGTCCCGATCCCGTATCCAACATAAAAGTTTCAAAATAACTATTTCCGTTTAAACTTAATTGAACAGTAGGAACGCAGCTTTTTTTATTCAAATTAATTTCTACCGGTCGAATTATTGGAGCTCGATTATTGTGTTCTCTGTTAGTGCAGTCCATCACTGGGCGCCCCGATTCGTCGGCTCCCCGGTTCGCGCCCGCCGTCGGGGACCCTTGAAAGTTTCTCTGTTTCTTACGATTATTTTCGATTCTAAAAATGCAATTTTCTATTGTGTGACTTATTTCCTTGCAATATCTACATTGGTTTGCTAAATCTTGTGTTGTAGAATTGGAAGTACTTGCCGATGACCGATTTTCGCGACAATTACGAGCACTATGTCCCGTTCTATTGCAGATTTGACAAATAATTTGGACGTTATTTCCCGGAAATTTCTATTAATAACTTGTCTTTCTCTACATTGAGATGCTTGATGTCCACGTCGCCCGCACCATTGACATACTTCGTTATTAGGGATACTATTTTGATTAGGATTCGAATAACAACTCTTCGCGTTGATTTATTGATATACTGGTTTATTGCACATTTGACAAATAACATTAGTAAAATTAGATGAATTACTTCTACAATCTCTAGAAGTATGACCAGGTCTCTGGTAATTTTGGCAATTAACCTGTTGATTATTAAGTGACCGACAATTTTGAGCAGTATGACCGAGTTTAGAGCATATTTGACATGAAACGAAACTACTTTGTACAGTTTTTACTGGTTTTTGTCCGGTAGCTTCTCGAAATCGACATTTATTTGCGCTATGGCCTCGCTTTTTGCAAATTTGACAGACTAAAATTTTGATCCCCAAGGATTTTGTGGTATTTTGTAGTATCAGTTTACATTTATCTGCTGTGTGACCGGATTTTTTACATATTCGACACAAATCTGTATTGGCTTGAACCCTTGCAACCCGCGTATTTCGGAAATATTCCGTAATTCTTTTTCAATTCTTAAAGCTTCTTCTACGGTTGCGGTTACATTTAAATTTCTAGCAATTCTGCTCTATTTCGGGCTTCAGCCTTCTGATAAAACTGTGAACCAATTCATTTTCTAATGATATTTTATAAGAGCAATCTGTTGCTCCGTTATTCGTGGTTCGGTGTGCTTCTAATATACGTTTGCCTATTGCTTTCGTTCTGTTTGCGTATGTAAGTACCGTTTCATCGGCCAGTTGATAATTTCGCCCTAATTCAACTTGTAATTGGATTAAGCTTTTAGAAGAGCCGTATACATGTTTCAAAAAATTTGTTAATTGACTAATCCGCGAGAAATTCTGGTCTTATACAGAATGACGAGCATCGCCGGTTAATCTAGTTCGAATTATTTTAGTCAAATATTTTTCGTTTTCGAGCGGTAACATAGATTTTGTTAATTCACATCCTTCTATAAAATATTCTACAGGAAGATTTTGACCATCAAAAAAGGGAACGGCTTCTACGGCATATCGTAGAGTAGCGAAAGAATTATTGGCTGCTACGTTATCGTTCATTGTTTCTGTGGTTATAATAAGTTCTAAATTAGATTGTTCTTTTAGACTGCCTTGTTCCGTATGATGTTTTACCGTAAGTTTACTGCTAGGATCAAATTCGCTTTCTATGACAACCAGACGGAAGGAATATAAGCAATTATCAAAAGATTTATACTGCGTAGGTTCGGCGCAAAAACTAATTTCTTCGACAGATACTTCTGCGATAGGAGTCGGGGGTTTATTAGTTCTTTGAAGTGAATCGGTTATACCAAATGCGCTAAGAGAGAGTGGGCTATCACTCAAAATTTTTCGGATGGTTGGAGTATCGATGTCAGATGTAGGTGCGGGAAATGTTTCAGGGGTATTAGAGGTAGTTTGTTGGTTGTGTGGCACGAATGGTGTAGATGTATGTTGAGGTTGTTCCGATGATTCCAACTCGCGAGGACGACGAAGTGGTGTGTTCTTGACAACTCCGCGGAAAGATTTTTCCACCTCGTCTTTATTAGATTTAGACCGCGTATTCATACCCTTTTCCAACAGTCACTCTTATCATCCCGGCTGAGCCCCCAAAATTTTGATGTGTTACGTCCTAAAGGAGAAGCGCAACCTTTTCGTTTGCAGGAAAGGCAAAGCTCGTTCGTACACGCGTGTTAGGGAACGGGTCAGGAACCCGACGGGGGTCCCTTTACTCGGTCACTGACATACGACGAGCGGTCCGTTTTTCGGTCAAGGCCGCGAATCCTTTTACCGGGGATAAGACCATGAGTCAACTGTTGGAAGGTGGAGTGATTTTGGAATCAATTGGATGAAAATTAGACTATTAACAGATTTATTAAAATAAAGATGTTAACAAAATGATATTACGGCGTGGTTTAGAATATTACAATTTACTTGAATGTGTGTGATCCCCCTTCGGCGCGTTGCAAAACGTGTCCAAGCGCCCGGGGGCAGCCAAAATATGGCGTCGACCCCGGGGCTTATTTCTATTATTTGCACCGGATAAGGAGGGGCAACGGTGGAGGCCGGCATACATGGACAGCAGGTCTTAAAAGGATAGCAACCTTTGACTTTGAGAGACTGTCAGCTTGTACCACCAGGTACAAGTAACAATGCCTCTCTCTGTAGTCGCCGTGCGCTCGGGATAGCACTAGAGATGTCGCTTCCGAACGACATCTCTTAATGTTATCTGGGGAGGGGAGAGTGTCGTGAGCGTGGAGCGTCAGATAGCTCAGTGGTCTAGAGCAGTCGCCCGGCAAGCGAAAGACCCGGGTTCGATTCCCGGTCTAGCGACTACCGCGCTCTCGATATTTTTCTCTCCTCGGGACGAAAAATGAGATGCAGGTCCCGAACGCACGGCGTCCCGTCGCCACCTAGTACGCCCTCCTTCTTTCACGCATGAAAGAAGAAGGGCGTACTAGGTGGCGACGGGACGCCGTGCGTTCGGGACCTGCATCTCATTTTTCGTTCCGAGGAGAGAAAAATATCGAGAGCGCGGTAGTCGCTAGACCGGGAATCGAACCCGGGTCTTTCGCTTGCCGGGCGACTGCTCTAGACCACTGAACTATCTGACGCTCCACGCTCACGACACTCTCCCCTTCCCAGATACACACTTGATGGTGTGTATATGTATGTGTGAGTGTGTGAAGTGGAAGAAGAAAGAATGAAAAAGGAGAGGAATATGAGTAGAAAGTTAGTCGGGTGAGGGGGAACGAGAGCGGTCAGGTGAATTTAAGGGAGTGGATAATTGGGAAAAAGAGACAGGAGAATACGATATCGTAGGGATAGAAGGAGTGGAAGCGCGTGTAGGAAAAGAGTAAGGAGTACCGGGGGGAAAATGAGGGAGAAGGTAAAGGGGTAGGAGTGTAGGATCTGGGTGATAATCTATTCTTAGCACTATGTTGACTATGGCTCGGAGATAATAAACCTGAGACGCTAGGTGGTCGGGATCGCTGGTGTCAAAAACCGACTCGAGTGTTTGGAAAACGTGGTCGAGGGTTATCCCGATATTATGACAATGGCCCACTAAAACCGGATTTCAATAATAAGGGGGATTAATAAAATGGTGGTAGAAAAGGTAGAAGTAAAGAAAATGAAACTTACTGCTGATTCCTGATGAGTTGACACAAGCAAAAGTGAGAATGGCGCAGATCTGCGTAGGTGTTCTCGTTTCCAATATTTGTATTCCGATTGAGGCACCAAATAATCGTTCACTTGTATGAAGAGGAAGCCCGCACTTTTCTCAAAATCCGAATGCTTGAATACTTGAATATTGAATATTTGAATAACCTGGAATTCTGAAGATTTGAATCTGAGTCCTAGTGCTCAAGATCTGAATATCTGAGTTCTGAATATCTAAGTAAGTGTGTGCCTGCCTTTTTTTCTGAGAGTCTGAGTACGAGTTTGACTTTTTTGTGTCTCTTGCGGAGGCGGATTATCGCGGTTTTTATACCGATGATCGGAGACAGAAGCTATCAGGGTGGGTAGAGAGATGGTCTTTGAGGAAGGGGTGAATTGGTCTTAGTAGGAAAAAGTCTCAGCCATTAGAAATTAAGGATGAGTTTGAAAAATCTCATGGGAGACATGAATATAGAAGGGCTAAGGGGTGGAGCGTGGATGTCTCTTATTTAGGTGGATTGGTTTGATTGGCGGAATTGATTAGGCATGACAAGTGCGATGGTGGTGGATTCCTGAGAGAGAGAGAGAGATGTATACAAGTGGCCGGCTGGAAAAGATAGAATGCCGTAAATCAAGGGTTAGGATAAGATTTTATGACCGTCAATGAAGTAGGCTTTGTTGGTTGACTGATAGGGCACGTATGGTTTTGGATTGGGAAGATGTAAGTTTCAAGTTTTAGAGCAGGAATGCTTTGAGTTGCTTTGTTTTACTGAAGGTTTGTTAGCGCAGAGTTCCAAATTTTATAGCTAGGCTGACGGACACACTTGGCGAACACTACCCAGATATAAACCTTCAACGAAGACGTGTAGATTTTTACAACAGGGCACTGTTTCCAGTTATGAAATTTTCCTAGATCGCCTTTCATTTGGCGCAACGGCTGTTTGCTAGATGTGTCTGTTTCCTATTTTATATATATATATAGATATATATATATATCAGGTGTAGTAAAAAGAAATCCATTATTTTTCCAATAGATGGCTTTAGTTATTTGTATCTCGCGTTGTATAAGTCCGATCGGGTTCCACTAGATGGCGTTAGAAAGATGAGATTTCGTACTAAAAAAATTTTTCTGACAGTTTTGTGATTAGTTGACTCAGTTTTATTTGAGCGCGCGTCAAAGATGGACACTAGCAAAGAGAAAATACGCTATATTTTACAGTTTTTCTTCGATAAAGGCGAAAACGCAAGCCAGGCGGCTGAAAATGTGAATAGTGTTTATGGTCCTGATACTGTAACAGCCAATCACGCGCAATTTTGGTTTCGTCGATTCCGTTCCGGTTTTTTTTCGATGTCAAAGATGCACCACGCACTGGAAGGTCAATTGTCGAAAATATCGATAAAATCATGGATATTGTCGAGTCCGACCGTCATGTAAGCACTGTTTCGATTGCCCAAGAGCTAAAGATTGCACAAAAAACCGTTTGGAACCATTTGAATAAGGCTGGATACAAAAAGAAGCTCGATGAATGGGTGCCACACGAGTTAACGCAAAAAAACCTCATGGACCGAATTTCCATCTGCGAATCGCTGCTGAATCGCAACAAAATCGACCCATTTCTGAAGCGGTTGGTCATTGGTGATGAAAAGTGGATCACTTACGACAACGTCAAGCGAAAACGGTCGTGGTCGAATCGCGGTGAGCCGGCGGAAACGGTGGCCAAGCCAGGATTGACGGCCAGGAAGGTTTTGCTGTGTGTTTGGTGGGATTGGCAGGGAATTATCTACTATGAGCTGCTCCCCTACGGCAAAACTCTTACCTCGGAACTGTACTGTCA
Source organism: Harpegnathos saltator (assembly GCF_003227715.2). Taxonomy (NCBI): domain Eukaryota; kingdom Metazoa; phylum Arthropoda; class Insecta; order Hymenoptera; family Formicidae; genus Harpegnathos; species Harpegnathos saltator. Next base: position 68,801 of record NW_020230435.1, on the reverse strand, counting down.
ACAATTGGACCGTCTGAAGGAAGCAATCGCCCAGAAGCGGCCAGCTTTGGCCAATAGGAGAGGAATTGTGTTCCATCAGGACAACGCCAGGCCACACACATCGATAGTGACTCGCCAGAAGCTCCGGGAGCTTGGTTGGGAGGTTCTTATGCATCCACCTTATAGTCCGGACCTGGCACCAAGTGATTACCATCTGTTCCTGTACATGGCGAACAATTTTGCTGGTGAAAAATTCGCTTCAAGAGAGGCTTGTGAAAATCGACTGTCTCAATTTTTTGCCAATAGGGACGAGGGCTTCTATGAGAGAGGCATAATGAAATTACCTTAAAAATGGCAACAAGTTATCGAACAAAACGGCGCATATTTGACCTAAATCGGATTATTCTAACTATGGTAATTAAAGCCTTCAATTTCATGCAAAAGTAATGGATTTCTTTTTACTACACCTGATATATTCCTATTATATAGTTATATTAGGAGAATGGAAGTTCGAAAGGAGAGGGATAAAAGAAGAAATGATTTTTTAAATAATTATCCGGAGTTCGCAGGACGTAACAATACATATATATGGTTTTCAAAATCGTTTAATATTTACAATTATAGGAAACTTTATATTAACAAATTCCATTTTCTTTGGTATTTACTAGGTGCGCAACTAAGTTTCCGGGTTTTTTTGATCAATGAAAAATGGAAAATTTCAAGAGAAATACAAAAAATGGTTTATTCAAAGTATCGTCCCTCGCTAGCTGCACATTTTTGTCATCTCTCTGGCAATACATGAATACCGCGACAATAAAACGACGCGTCTTTGGACCGAAACCATTCATCCAACCAATTTTGCACTTCTTCGAAATTGGCCAAGTGTTGCTTAGCCAAGCCATGCGCCATCGACCGGAACAAGTGATAATCGGAAGGAGCCAGGTCTGGCGAATACGGCGGGTACGGTAGCAGATTCCATTTCAGCATTTTGATGGTGTCCTGGACGATGGAAGTGCGATGGCACGGAGCGTTGTGCTGCAATATCACTCGTGTCTCGTGTCCTATTCTGGCCGTTTTTCGAGCAATGCATGGTTCAAATTGATCATTTGTTGTCGGTAGCGATGTCCATTGACAGTTTCACCCGGTTTCAGCAGCTCATAGTACACGATTCCTTTCTGGTCCCACCAAACGCAGAGCATTGTCTTCTTTCCGAAGCGATTAGGCCGTGCCGTCGATGTTGATGTTTCGCCAGGTGAAAGCCACGATTTTTTGCGTTTGGGATTCTCGAAATATATCCACTTCTCATCGCCAGCAACAATTCGATGCAGGAAACTCTTTCTTTCATGCCACAAAAGCAAAATTTCAGAAGTGGCTCTTCGATTTTCCATCTGTCTCTCAGTCAACTTATGCGGCACCCATTTTCCCTCCTTTTGAATTTTTCCCATGGCATGTAAACGTTTGGAAATACCTTCGCGAGTCATGTTTAATGCCTCCGCAAGTTGATCTTGTGTTTGCGTATCATCATTCAATAACGTTTGCAGATCGACGTCCTCAATTGTTTTTGGTCTTTCGGAGCGCTCCTTGTCCTCAGTGTCGAAATCGCCACTTCTGAAGCGTTTAAACCAATCTTCACAGATAGTTTTCGATGGTGCATGTTCGCCGTAGGCCTCCTCAAACAAACGACGTGCTTCATCTGCACTTTTTTTCAAGTTAAAGCAGAAAAGCAAAGCTTCCCGTAAATGCTGTTTATTTGGCACAAAACTCGACATCTTCGTTGTTAGAAAAAATATTTTTGTGTTGCGATATGTGTTGGTATTACGACTGGTTGTATTGTTAACAGATGTCCAAGCTATAAATAAACACAGCTTCAGACATGTATGTCGACTACATGTGTCGTTAGCGCCATCCATGTGTGAAACCCGGAAACTTAGTTGTGCACCTAGTAAGCATTGAACGTTTCATCAGATCGATTTTCTCAGAACTCTCTATCAAAAGGTTTTTCGGGTCACTGATTACGAATTTAAATTCAAAATTTATATTTTTAAAATGGCAGATCAAATATGGCGGCCCGAGAATAAAGAAATCGTTATAATTTTGCTAATAATCACTATTAAGGGGTTTTTTGGGTCACTGATTACGACTTTGAAGTTAAAATTCGGAAATTCAAAGTGGTGGATCTAATATGGTGGGTAGGATGATGAGATAGAGCATGATTCAGCCAACTAAAGCAAGATCAATCAGTAATCCAGCCAACTAAGGCAAGAATTGAACAAGATGTCTAGTAACATTCAAAGTGATTTGTAGAATCTTTTCTCTTCGAAGCTTCGAGAATTGGAACGTCTTTATGAGTGACATTAGTTTTATCTCTTTTCAAACACCAGCAATAGTCAGTTAGCATGGTTGCATTCTATCTTCCTTGATATCATTGTTCCATTTCTTTGATATTCTGAAAACGTTCACCTTGCTCCTCACTTACGTCTCTAAGATTATCAGGGAAGAAGTCAAGGTAGGAATGCAAAAAGTGAAGTTTAAGGCTTATGTTGCATCCCAAATTCTTAAAGTGATTCAACATATTTGTAACAAGAATCTTGTAATTTTTCTCTTACATTTCCTAAGAAGCTTTCGATCACTTTCTTGAAACTCATCCATGCTTTTTTCTTAAGGTCTGTCATCGTTTTTACAAAATCATCATCCTTCATAAGCCTTCTAATATCAGCATCAGTAAAAACTCCTTTAATGTTAGCTTCATTTAGAGATGCGAATTTTTTAAGGAGGTACTGGAAACATTTACTGTCTTTCTTTAGTGCTTTAACAAACTGCTTCATTCATTCTAGTTTTATGTGCAAGGGTGGTAGCAATACGTCTCTCGGATCAATCAATGTTTTGTTCACAATATTTCGTGAACCTGGTTTTAATGACTTTTTGGCCAATTTTTCTGTTTCCAATGCAACTCATGCGCTCTGCTATCCCACTCAGACAAGAAACAAGGAAATTTTATGTAACCGCCTTGCTGCTCAAGAATCATGCCAATTGCTTTTAGATCACCACAAAGTTTCCACTTATGATTTTCATACTGCACTAATTAAAAAATGAGTTTCATATTAGTGTAAGACTCGCGTAGGTGCACCGAGTGAAATATGGGAATTGAGGCATATTTATTTCCATTGTGTAAAAGGATACCCTTTAAACTTATTTTAGAAGCATCTATGAAAAATATCTAACTTTTAGGATAATATACTACTCCTAATTCTTATAATAAATCGGATACGTCATTGCAAAATACCACGGAATCTTGCTCAGAAAAAGATTTCAAATATTTTTTTTCACGAAACTTATGTCAATAGGTGGTTGTTCCAGTGGTTTGAAGGAGATTTCTTTCTTGTAACCGAGATCCTAATAGTTCGGCCTTTTCTTTCGATAAATCTAAATCCCTGATTAAATCATTCAGTGCAGCTTGGTCGATCAATTGTGGAGTAGTATCATCACAGTCATACGCAATGAAGTCCTCATTATCAGATGCTTTTTCAGATGTAAGTTCTTCTTCACATTCATTTATTATTAGGAGAAGTTGGAAGAAGATTTGCTGAGGCTACGGGAATAGGTTTCATAACAGATGGATGCTACATCCGAATATTTTATAAGATGTTTATTTTTACTATTAAAACTATTTTTTACTATTAAAACCATGCAAGTTACATAAACAAAAATAACATTCTTCATGACTGGTAGGTTCTCGCCAAACCATTGGTACACTGAAAAGCATATATTCTGGTTTACCTTTACTTCAATATCTCAGAACTATACAGGGTGGGGGGTTATAAGTTTACAACCCGAAGTGTGAAGGTAGATTGAGTTAAGACAAACATAAAAGTCCCATACCGTTTTGCAAGATTCGCAATAATTGTCGAGTTATTAATGACAGAAATTTGAGGAGTGGGAGCGCGCTGGCATAGATGATTGGAGAAGCGTTGCAGCTGCTTAAGCCGCAGCGCGGCCCAGTTGATCCAGCAACTGTTGCCGGTGCGCGGCGAGGGGAAAGACAATGCACTGCTATTCGTTGTTTCATCTCGCCGGATCTACGTCTCGCCGCACGCCGCAGTTGCTAGGTCGAGTGTGGCCTGAGTATCTGCAACGCTTCTCCAATCTTCTATGTCGGCGTGCTCCCATTCTTCAGATTTCTGTCATTAATAACTCGATAATTATTGCGAATTTCGCAAAACGCTATGGGACTTTTATGTTTATCTTAACCCAATTTACCTTCACATTTCGGATTGTAAACTTATAACCCCCCACCCTATATAACAGTTTGTGCACACTTTATGCGGAACCCAATTTTTATCTTGGTGTTGAATTTCACGATTGAAATATTGGTAGTACAACACTTTAATAGTATTATTAATCACATCTTTGTTTCTCAAGGATATACTGACCGCAAATGTAACAGAATTTATTCAGATAGTTTATACAAACTCTGTTAGACATTGTGACATATAACGAAAATACTAAAGATGAATGATGACGATACAAGAAACTAAATAGTGATGCAGTTATTTGTCTGTGAGATGGAATGACTAGTGCACTCCAGAAGTCTGGATTGCCATTTGTAAAACAGAAGATCGCCGCGTGCAGTTAGTCAGGTGTAATTAATTAGCATTTGTTTTGGATGTCGATGCAAGCGAACAGTTTTTCTTCTCTTAAAATATTTGAATTGTGATAAGTGAAAGAATATTAAAAATAAATCATGAGCGTCAGTACAAAACTGGATAAGAATAGTTTATGCAGTTTATTATTTGTTTGTGAAACGAAATTATTAGTTCATTCCAGAAGTGTAGATTGTAATTTGTGAAACAGAAGATCTCTGCGTAAAGTTAGTCCAGTGAATTTTGTCCTAGTTGACTGGCTCATTGGCTTATTTTACCTTATTTGGCTGAATCATGCTCTATCTCGACCTCCTATCTGCCATATTTGATCCGCCATTTTGAAAATCCAAATTCAGACTTTAAATTTGTAATCAGTGATCTGAAAAACCTATTGATAGAGAGTTCTAAGAAAATCGATCTAATGAAGCGTTCGGTGCTTAGGTACCAAAGAAAATAGAATTTGTTAATATAACATGTCCTATAAATATAAAGTGTCCTAGAGTTGTAAATATTTAACCATTTTGAAAACCACGCATATGCATTTCCATAGATTTTGTTATGAGGAATTCAAATCTGTTGATCAAATTAACGAGTATCATCGCGTTTCAATATTATTTCCATCTGAAAATGTCAAAAAACGATCTTTTTTGCATTTTTAGGTTAGAATATCTTAAAATCTTGACGTGCTAGACAAATTCTGCAGCCAGATTCGGATTCAACGCAAAAAGATTACGTAGGGAAACACCTTCAGATCTCCGTGGGGAAAGTCTCGTAGGCCTGTGTTATATGCTGTTTTTATACATATATTTTTTATACATATAAATCTCATAAGTGTGAAACGTACAAGAAAAAGGGCGTGATTGTATGTTATCTGATGTATTTATATGATATAATATTTTAATGTATGCAGTTGCAGTTTTTGTACTTACGGAAGAAATGAGTCAATATATTAAAATAGACTTCGTTAATTTCTATTTAACTTTAGTTTCTACTTTTTTTTTTCAACGAAACATACTAACAAGGAGATGGCAAGACATGTAAAATCGATAATTGAATGAGTCATATTTCATTCGAATGGGGAGTTGAATACATAAAAACCCTAAAAGGGTTTGCGTGTATGGGTATGCGTGTATTCCTTTATTTGCGAGAAATTTGCAATTAAAAAAACAGCTACATGTTTAGTGTAGTAACTTAGAATCAATAAGCGTGAAGCGCGGTAGCTGCGGAAACTAAGGCGCGTGCTACTATTTTGTCGTCTACGTCCGAGAAGTGTTCGAGTCCTTGCAGTAACAACTTTTTTTTTAATGATATTATGTATTACTATATTAGGTGTACAACTTTGCTTCCGCCGTTTTTTTCCGAAATTCGAGGCTTTATTGTAAAAAACTGGTTATACATTTATGATTCAAAGTATTGTCCATCGTTGGCCACTACTTTCTCCCATCTTTCGGGCAGCATACGAATCCCGCGTTGAAAAAACTAGTCATCTTTTGAAGCGATACACGAATCGATCCAATTTCTTACTTCTTCATAAGACCGGAAGTGCTGGTCAACCAGGCCGTGTGCCATTGATCGAAACAAGTGATAGTCAGAGGGAGCAACGTCTGGAGAATACGGCGGGTGGGATAGGACTTCCCATTTAAACATTTCGAAGTATGTCTTGACCACTTTCGCAACATGGGGTCGAGCATTGTCATGCTGCAAAATCACTTTATCGTGTCTCTCGTTGTATTGCGGCCGTTTGTCTTTCAATGCTCGGCTCAAACATATTAATTGTGTTCGATAACGATCGCCTATGATTGTTTCAGTCGGTTTCAACAGTTCATAATACACTACGCCGAGCTGGTCCCACCAAATACAGAGCATGACTTTGGAGCCGTGAATATTTGGTTTGGCCGTCGACGTGGAAGCATGGCCGGGATATGCCCATGATTTTCTGCGCTTGGAGTTATCGTAATGAACCCATTTTTCGTCCCCAGTTACAATGCGATGCAGAAATCCCTTCCGTCTTTGCCTTTCAAGCAACTGTTCACAATCAAACAAACGCCGTTCAACATCTCTCGGTTTCAACTCGTACGGCATCCAATTTCCTTGCTTCTTAATCATTCCCATGTCTTTGAGGCGTTTTGAAATTGCTTGTTGAGTCACTCCCAATGATTGTGCCAGTTCTTCGTGACTTTGACACGAGTTTTCATTAAGTAATGCCTCCAATTCTGCATCTTCGAAAACCTTCCCTCTTCCACCGCTATGCCGGTCTTCGACGTGAAAATCACCGTTCTTGAAGCGTTGAAACCACTCACGACACGACTCACGTTCTTCCACTAATAGCGGCCTGATCATAAGTATTTGAGAGCATTCGATGAGCCTCAGCCGCAGATTTCTTCATATTGAAGCAGAAAATTAAAACCTCCCGCAAATAACGAGAATTTGGCTCGTAAACTGACATTTTCAATCGAGAATAACTTTATGATGCATACACAAATCGATTAATGTTTCTATGGGGTTATGTTGACAGATACCCAAGTTTATTGCATGACATATATGATCTATTTATTTCGACCATTACTGACCGCTAAAGCCATCTAAAGGGTTTTTCAATAAGGGCGGGTTGATGTTGCAATGGAATAAAACAAGCTGTATGTGAGGTATTAACGAAATTCTTTTTTTATTTGAAAGGCCCATGTATGCCATTATGTGTGGAATATAACATCGTTCAAATATCCGCCGCGGCTTCTCACGGTGGCACGGATCCGAGTGGTCCAATTTTCAATGATTCTGCCGCATAGATCCGGTTGAATTTGAGCGATGGCCTAGGTTATGTTGACTTTAAGGGCATCGGTCGATTGCGGCTTATTGGCATAAACCTGCGACTTCAGAAAACCCCACAAGAAAAAGTCTAGCGGGGTCAAATCGCACGATCTTGGTGGCCAATTCACGTCACCTCTGCGAGAGATAACCATACCCTCAAATCGTTCATGCAGAATGTCCATCGTGGCGTCCGCTGTGTGGCACGTAGCGCCGTCCTGCTGGAACCACATGTCGTCCACGTCCATATCGTTCAATTTGGGCCAAAAGAAATTGGTTATCATCGTTTTGTAGCGCTCGCCATTGACGGTGATGGCTTCACCAACGTCGTTTTCGAAAAAGTATAGACCAATGACGCCGCCAGCCCAAAATCCGCACCAAACTAACTAACCAAAGTAACTTTTTGTGGATGCATTGCTACCTGTTGAACCTCGTGTGGGTTGGCGTCGTGCCATATACGGCAATTATGCTTTCTTTGACGTACGGGTGTTGGCTGATCGTTTATCGAACCGGTCATCTCGAATTTGGCCACCAAACATTGGAGAGTCGACTTTGAACGGCCACCGCGTCTGCCGTAAAATGGGCGCAACGCGCGCAACGTTTGCACTAACGAATACTCATTTTGATAATAAAGTTTTATCATTTGGACGTGCTGCTCAATCGTGTAACTTGTCATGGTGATTTGGCATCAGTGACTGAATAATAAACAACAGGTTAGACAGACGCCGCCAAAACAACATGTCCGTCACAGGCTGCCAACATCGACCCGCACCAATTGAAAAACCCTGTATAAGAAAACGACGGAAGCAAAGTTGTACACCTAATATTTTATAATATTTCTATAATATTTTTATTATTTTTTATAGAACAAAAATATAATGCATACATATACAATAATATCTGTCTCATTATATAAAAAATAACAATAATAAACGTTTTAATTATTTATTATAAAATTCATTTTTATAATAAAATTCATTCTTATAATAAATAATTAAAACGTTTAGTATTGTTATTTTTTATATAATAAGACAGATATTATTGTATATGTATGCATTATATTTTTATCCTATAAAAAATAATATAAATATTAAAAATATAGAAATATTAAAATATAGTAATACATAATATTATTAAAAAACAAAGTTGGCATTGCGAGGGTTTTATGCCCTTTTAGGGTTTTTATGTATTCAATTCCCTCCCATTTGATGAAATATGACTCATTCAATTATCGATTTTACATGTCTTGCCATTTCCTTGTAAGACCACTCTTAATTGCATGATACTCTTTATATCATGTATTAATTCTACATTGTAATGTGTATTTTGAGTTTCATTAGTCTATTTAGTTACATTATTAATTTAATTATATACTTTTCTTTATATACAAAATTTTATATACGATGAAATATTTGAGTAATTTAAAAACAATATAAATGAAAATTTTTTAGGCTCAGTGGAGTTGGTCACAGCAATATGGAAGATGCAGAAATGATCGAGATAGGTTAACCATTATGTTGATTTAGTAGATGATTAATGTTTTAATCTAACTTAATTGCTGGATATTCATGATAAATCCTTGTTGTGTCTCAGGGAAGGATTTTATAACATAGAAATATTAGTGTTAGACGATGATGATGAATATGACCCACTTTTGCGTTATTGAATATCCAGTAGTTATATTTAGCTAATTTTCTTCTATTTTATTCTATACATTGTATATAATATTATTTAATATTATGTTTCAACGGTAACGCAGCAATTATCTACTAATGTTTAAGAAGATCGAGTAGTTACAATTAAGATGAACATATTGAAAGATAATTTGCAACAAAATATATTTTTTATTTGAATTAATTATAATATAGATTACTTTAACTCTAAGTAATAGATTCATTAGAAAAATACGTATATACATACATAAATGTGTGTGTGTGTGTGTATAACACACACACACACACACACACATATTCATATATATATAGGGTGTCCCATAATTGTAATACATCAACTCTGTAGGGGCGTAGAGCTAAGCGAAAGGAACGAAAAAGTCCTGTTTTTAGCGATATCGCTGAGTTATTTTAATAATAACCGCGTAAAGTTTAGCGTTTGTCACGCCCATCGCGGCCTGTAGACGCTCCGGGGCGAGCTGTGTGCGTCGAAGCTGAGCGGTAACGCGGCTCGCGCTGATTGTCGCGCGGCGTCAAAGCGCCAAGACGTCATCGTGACAGTCAGCGCGAGCCGTGTTCCCGCTCAGCCTCGACGCACATAGCTCGCCGCGGAGCGTTCATAGGTCGTGACAAACGCCAAGTTTTATGAAGTTATTACTAAAAAACGTTGCGAGATATCGTTAAATAGAAGAGGACTTTTTCGTCTCTCATTTAGCTCTACACCTCTATGTAGTTGGTGTGTTACAATTATGGGACATTCTGTATATACAGGGTGCCTCAGAACTTTGGGACACAGGCTCCGTAGGGACATAGAGCTAAGTGAAAGGAACAAGAAAGTCCTCTACCATAATATGAAAATCGTAATAGTTTTTTAGTAATAACTGCGTAAAGTTTGACGTTTTCCACGTCCATCGCGGCTTATAGACGCTCCGCGACAAGCTATGTGCGTAGGGGCTGAGCGATAACGCGTCTCGCGCTGACTGTCGCGATGGCGTCTTGGCGCTTTGACGCCGCGTGACGGTCAGCGCGAGACGCGTTATCGCTCAGCCCCTACGCACACAATTTGCCGCGGAGCGTCTACAGGCCGCGATGGGCGTGGAAAACGCCAAATTTTACGCGGTTATTACTAAAAAACTATTACGATTTTCACATTATAGTACAGGACTTTTTTGTTCCTCTCACTTAGTTTAAACCTTTATGTGACCTTCAGAGGTAAAATTTGGCAGTGTTCAAGGTCATATCCGAACGTAAAATTTTCCGTTCTTTTCATTTCTGGGGTCAAAAGTATGGGGTCCTATTTAAAAAAATTGACCTGACCTTGAAATGACCTTCAAGGTCATTGTCAAGGTCAAATCGAAGGTCACTGTCAGATAGCCAGGAAAAAATCATAAAAACCCAGTACTTCGCATTTCTTCTAGGACTCATATTTTTCGAGTTATTCTGCTCTTCTGGGACTTTTATAACACCCTGTATATATGTATGTGTGTATATATACACATATATATATACACACACACACTGAGTGTTTGTCTTAACATATACATTTGTTCTTGTGCAAATAAAATTTGTCAAACTAGGCAAACAAGTCTTTTATCGTTTTATAAACAACCACGATAATTATTAAGGTATTACTTAAAAAAAATTGTTGAATTAGTACATGTGATGCGATTGCATGAATTTTTGAAGTCTAAAAAACCATCTTTGGCATGTTAATTATCTCCTAGTAATAATAAATATAGGCTTGCAGCAAAGGGCTGAATAACATTATAAACAACGATTAGTGTAGTTCAACATCGTACGCATGATCTTGAATCATATGTATATATACGCTGTTATCAGGAGATCACTAAATAAACAGACATGTTTCTTCAAATTATCTTACAGAGTTCACCCTACCATCATGTCACGTATATTTATTCGCTAATATTCTTTGACCAATATTTCAATGATTATTTTGGTTGTTTGTAAAATGATAAAGGATTTTTTACTCGATTTTTGGTCCTATCTGCACACGAATAGATGTTATGCATTGTCTCAGGCACCCTGTACATGTATCTCTTCTTCACATGACACTTTTTTTTTAACATAAATGTATAATATAAATATAAATACATCCTTGATTTTGATAAATAGATGTTAACACAAAAACGCTAGTTATTCACACAATAAAATTTATAATTTGTTTTATATGATGTAATTCAGAAATATTTCAGAAAATTGAATACATTTAAATATAATACTGTCGTTAGAAGTTAAAGACCTAATATTTTTACATATGAAGATCTACAATATATGTAAGGTACGAACTTGTTTTATATCTAGTTGCAATCAAGTAACCATCAGTATGATTTATTGATTGATCTTATTAATGATGATGATGATCTTATTAATTATTATTAATAAGAAGAAATTTGGAGAATGAATACCATAATTGTTCTGCTGCTCAAAGTTTGTCCCATATGTGAGCATGTGCGTGTATGTATGTGTGTGTGTGTGTGTGTGTGAGCGTGTGTAGGTATGTGGGGGTGGGGGTGGGCGCGTGTGCGTGTGCATATGTGTGTGTGTGTGCTCGCGCACACGTGCGCGCGTTTGTGCGATTATTTATTAAAAGAAAATATTTTCAGCAGTAATAACATTTCCATGGCAATAATACATTAAATAGTTTGCCTAAATAATCATAGAGAAATACATATATAACACTATAACGGAATTGCACTTATATAATTAAAATTCCTATGTATTGCAAATTTAATTACATTGTTCTTTGAAAAAAATAATATTCGCTTAAATAATAATGTCTATCAATGCCTTGCAATGAGAAATTTCATTCTCTGTCCAATCTGTGAATTATCTTATATAAATTTTCGAAATATTTGTCTTCTAAACTATTTTTACGGAAAAACAAATTATAAAAAATCTAGGATGTAGCGCATTAAATAATAAATAATAATTCATATTTTTCCGAAGCGCATTAATTAGATATATACTAAAAAATTTTATTTTTCTGTTTTACCATTTGATTTTAATATTTACTCTTTCTATTCTAATATTATCTTTCTATTCTAATATTAGTTAACGAAGACAACGTCACCATGAAGTCGTAAAACACACAGACACACACACATACGTGTATAATTTTGAAGTTTACAGTGCTATATTTCACAAACCGATGATTTTATTGAAAAATGTTTCAAACAAAAGTTGTAGGGTTCAGAGGGGGGCATTTGACGGTGACCATGGCTTGACCTTGGATTGTCGTTTGAAGGTCACATAAAGGTCAACTTTAAAATCCTAAATGGAACCCCCATTTTTTATTGCATATTCTTGTAGCCCTTGTCGAAATGTTTTGAAAACATTACCTACTTTTGTCTTTTGCGTAAGCCATTTCCAAGATATGAAGCTTCAAAGTTAACATATCGCCTGCATTTGCATTACCCGATGTACACCGCGGGGAGATTGCTCGGTCAGATTTGTGCATCATAGTTTACTTGCCTTCGGGAATCACCTCGATGCCAGTTTCCCTCATCGATGGATAGGTCGGGATGGTCCAGTTTGGTGGCCACTAAGATCACCCGACCTTACTCCGGATTTTTATCTATGGGGATTTTTGAAAGACGCAGTGTTCTAACAAGTCTCCAATGACGTGGCAGGATATAATGGATCGCATAAAAAATGCGTGCCGAGCGATCCAACAAACGTTCTTCTGAAACTCGTCGAAAGTTTCGAAAAGCGAGTTCGAGTGTGCCGAGCGATAGCGATGTTTTCGAATATCTATTATGAATGAACCCGCCCTCCCCCCGACACACATACACACATCCATACACACAAAATCGGTCCTTTTTAGGACCACTATGATGTACAAATCCGACCGAGCAACCTCCTCGCGGTGTACATCGGGTAATACGAATGCCGGCGGTATGTTAACTTTGAAGATCTTCATATCTTGGGAATGGCTTATGCAAAAGACAAAAGTAGGTAGTGTCTTTAAAACCTTTCGACAAGGGCTACAAGAATATGCAATAAAAAATGGGGGTTCCATTTAGGACTTTAAAGTTGACCTTTACATGACCTTCAAACGACAATTCAAGGCCAAGCCAAGATCACCGTCAGATGCCCCCCTCTGAACTCTACAACTTTTGTTTGAAACATTTTTCAATAAAATCATCAGTTTGCAAAATATAGCACTGTAAACTTTAAAATTGGACACTCTGTATACAGCGTGGGGGGTTATAAGTTTACAACCTGAAATGTGAAGGTAGATTGCGTTATGATAAACATAAAAGTTCCATATCGTTTTGCGAAATTCACAAAAATTATCGAGTTATTAAGTTATTAATGACAGAAATCTGAGCAACGGGAGCATGCCGACATAGATGATTGGAGAAGCGTTGCTATTCAGGCCACAGCGCGGCCCACTCGATCTAGCAATTGTTGGCGGCGTGCGGCGAGACGTAGGTCCGGTGAGATAGAACAACGAATAGCAGCGTATTGTCTTTCCCCTCGCCGCGCACCCGCAACAGTTGCTGGATCAACTGAACCGCGCTGCGACCTAAGCAGCTGCAAAGCTTCTCCAATCATCTATGCCGGCGCGTTCCCACTCCTCAGATTTCTGTCATTAATAACTCGATAATTATTGCGAATCTCGCAAAACGGTATAGGACTTTTATGTTTGTCTTAACCTAATCTACCTTCACACTTTGGGTTGTAAACTTATAACCCCCCACCCTGTATACATATATAGAGTGTCCGGAATGTGATCATTAATATTTTGTATACTGGTAGATTGGTAGATCCGAGAAGAAAAGTCATGTACCATAATGTCAAATTGGCAATAGTTATCGAGTTATTAATTGAAACATGTGAGCCAATGAGCGCGTAGAAAGCGCTGAGCGGCCGCCTCTTGTCGCTTGCGCTCGCTCGCTTATTATTTGCGTTCACTCGCTCCTCGTCGCGCGCGCACGCCTCTTGTCGCTTACGGTTGCCTCTCGCCGCGCGAGATAAACCATCACACAGAGTCCGTTCTGTCGCTTTCTCGTGCGCTCATTCGTTTACACAGTTACAATTAATTAATTATGAAATAAATATTGAAAAATTGTAAAATAGCACAGGACTTTTTTAATTGTTTTAACGAGTTTTACCAGTACACAAAATATTAATGATTACATTCCGGACACCCTGTATACAGAGTCTGCCAAAGGTTCCGGAACGGCTAATTATTTCAAAAAATAATGATTGTTTAAAACAATGTTTGAAGTAAAAGTTGTAGGGCTTAAAAAAAGCTATCAGATATTGATAATTGTTTGACCTTGGAATGAACTTGAGAAACGTTATCAAGGTCGATCATAAAAATCTTAAATGGAAACTCCAATATTTTATTACGCCGTCTTTTTTCACCAATTAATTTGAAAAACTTTTGTCTGAAACATTTTTTTATTTGCCTAATATGTTTTGAGATATTTAAGGATAACTTGGCAACTTTTTTAATATTTAACTTACAATGTCTCGCTAACTGTTTGTCGGGATAAAAAAATGGTACTAGACTTTTCTTTCTATTCTACTTGATCTCAAGAATATATTGTTACAATAGCGCCCTGATTTTCGTTAATTTGATGATTTTGAAATTTCGAAAGATCGATAAATTAACAAAAAATAGAGCATTGATATAAGCAAAAATAGAGCGAGATATAGTAAGTTAAATATTGAAAAAGTTACCAAGTTATTCTTAAATATCTAAAAAAATATTAGGCAAGTAAAAAAATGTTCTGGACAAGAGTTGTTCAAATTAATTGGTGGAAAATGACGGTGTAATAGAAAATTGGAGATTCCATTTAAGATTTTTATGATCGACAAGAGGCGGCCGCTCAGCGCTTTCTACGCGCTCATTGGCTCACATGTTTCAATTAATAACTCGATAACTATTGCCAATTTGACATTATGGTACATGACTTTTCTTCTCGGATCTACCAATCTACCAGTATACAAAATATTAATGATCACATTCCGGACACTCTATATATGTATACAGGGTGGGGGGTTATAAGTTTACAACCCAAAGTGTGAAGGTAGATTAGGTTAAGACAAACATAAAAGTCCTATACCGTTTTGCGAGATTCGCAATAATTATCGAGTTATTAATGACAGAAATCTGAGGAGTGGGAACGCGCCGGCATAGATGATTGGAGAAGCTTTGCAGCTGCTTAGGTCGCAGCGCGGTCCAGTTGATCCAGCGATAACGTTTCTCAAGATCATTCCAAGCTCAAACAATTATCAATATCTGATAGCTTTTTTGAAGCCCTACAACTTTTATTTCAAACATTGTTTTAAACAATCATTATTTTTTGAAATGATTAGCCGTTCCGGAACTTTTGGCAGACCCTGTATATACAGGGTGTCCCATTTAACCTGACAAATCGTAATATCTGGAAAACTACATGTCGGATCAAAAAAAGTGGGTAATGAAATTTGTTCGTCTCGAAGGGGGACATCCAATGATATTAAACTCGACCTTCCACCCCACTCCCGGGGGTGGGGCGCAATTTTGAAATCTTAAATGGGAACCCCCATTTTTTATTGCAGATTCGGATTCTACGCCACAAAATACGTAAGTTTCGTCCGAAACTTCTTTTTTGATTCGTGATAGATGGCGCTGTAATCGCAAAAAATTATATTTTCTGCAATTCTCCAGAAATGATCATTGGATTGAAAAATAAAAAGTACCTGTTCAATATTTTTAAAAATATTTTTAAAAAACATAATAACAGTTATTCCCCCCCATCCCCTCGGGGTAGGGTGGGTGGTAACGTTCAAATCTCAAATGAGAACTCACATTTTTCATTGTAGAATTAGATTTTACGTGAAGTTTTTATGGAAAAAATTTTTTTCATTCGTGATAGATAGCGTTGAACTTTTCCGAGAAACTACTTTTAGCGTTACCCAGGAACAACGACGAGGACGTAGTAGCTTTCTGTTCTCTTCAGGATGCTTGTTTTAGGTGAGTTCCCTCGCCTCTCACCATCTTATTTTCTTCACAAACAGTAGCTCTAAGCGTTCTTTTTTTCAGTTGTACACTTCCATCAGTATAAAACTGTGTAACAACTCTAATGAAAGAAGAACGTGATCGTACTTTTTCAGGAAAACGCTCAGCATACAAGTTGACAGCATCGCCAAAATTTCTCCTACATTCGCCATAAATGAAAATCATTTCAATTTTTTCTTGCACAGTTACATAATCCATGATGCAAAGTCAGAAGAGAATGATAGTGGCACGGAACACTCTTCAAAAATTGACTAAGCACCTCTCCTGATTATAAAGGTAAGTGTCTAATAATGATCGTCTCTTAAGTTGTATGGGCGCGGACGATGGAGAGATGCCACTAACAAATTAATTATGCAAAATCACCTCGATGGTGAGAGGCGAGGAGACTCACCTAAAACAAGCACCCCGAAGGGAACAGAAAGCTACTACGTCATCGTCGTTGTTCCTGGGTAACGCTAAAAGTAGTTCCTCAGAAAAATTCAACGCTATCTATCACGAATGAAAAAAATTGTTTCCATAAAAACTTCACGTAAAATCTAATTCTGAAATGAAAAATGTGGGTTCTCATTTGAGATTTGAACGTCACCACCCACCCTACCCCGAGGGGATGGGCGGAATAACTGTTATTATGTTTTTTAAAAATATTTTTAAAAATATTGAACAGGTATTTTTTTATTTTTCAATCCAATGATCATTTCTGGAGAATTGCAGAAAATCTAATTTTTTGCGATTACAGCGCCATCTATTACGAATTAAAAAAAAAGATTCGGACGAAACTTACGTATTTTGTGGCGTAGAATCCGAATCTGCAATAAAAAAATGTGGTTTCTATTTAAGATTTCAAAGTTGCCCTCACCCCCACCCTCCGGGAGTGGGGTGGGAGGTCGAGTTTGATATCATTGGATGTCCCCCTTCGAGACGAACAAATTTCATTACCCACTTTTTTTTATCCGACATGTAGTTTTCCAGATATTACGATTTGTCAGGTTAAATGGGACACCCTGTATATAGGGTGTAAACGAGTAAGTGATCCAACTTTTTACCACACGATTTAGCATTACTGACAACACTGTAATTATTATAGTCGTGTATAAATGCTGCACACATCATGTCGTTATCGGCATGTTGACTTTTCGGCTATTTAAGTTAAAATCAAGTATGAAAAAGTTTAGATACTTAACATAGTAATGCATTATAAAAATGTGATGTATTACCACATTAAGTATCTACACCTTTTTGTATTTGATCTTAGCTTAAATAGCCGAGAATTCAACTATCTAAACTTGCCAATAACGACACGATGCGTGCAACATCTATACGCGACTCCATTAATTACAGTGCTAAATCGGTATTACACAGTAAATCGTGTGGTAAAAAGTTGGATCACTTAGTCATTTACACCCTGTATATGTTCCTGTATATTCCAGAATAGTTAGTTTTTACAGAGCTCGTGAAAACACAAAATAGGTTAAAACAAACATAAAAGTCCTATATTATTTTGCGACATTCACAATAATTATCAAGTTGTTAATGACAGGAATCTGACGGATGTGCACGCGTCGAGATAGATGATTGAAGAAGCCTTGCAGCTGCTTAGGCCACAGCGCGGTCCAGTCGATCCAACAATTGTTGCCAGTATAGGAAAGGACAATGCGCCGTTATTTGTATTTTATTTCTCCACTTTTACGTCTCGCTGCACGTCGCCAACAGTTATTGTATCAAGTTGTTAAGCTGCGTTTTTGCTCGAGTGGCTGCAATGCTTCTCCAATTATCCATCTCGGCATACGTTCACTCGTCAAATTTCTATTAATAATTTGATATTTATTGCGAATATTGCAAAAAAGTATGGGACTTCTTTGTTCATTTTAATCCGTTCTACATTCTCACGAACTATTACGAATAAATTGTTCTAGGATATCCTGTGTATGTATACAGTGTCCCATTTTAATAGTGCACCTCGATTATTATTATTGCAGGGAGCGGCCATAGAGAAAAATGTTTCAGACAAAAGTAGGGTACAGAGGGGCTCATCTGATGGTGACTTTCATCTTGACCTTGGGGTCAAATTTGAAAGTCATTTGAAGGTCATTCAACATAAAAGTTTTAAACGGAAATCTCTATTTTTCAGTACATATTTTTATAGCTCAGCTCGAGAGCTTTCCAAAACACTATAATGAACTATTTTTGGAGTTACAAGGCTTGAAACAATACCGCCGGCATTAGCCAAGGTATACCATGTGGAGGTTGCTCGGTCAGATTTACATCTTTTTTGTTTTGTGTGTGTTTGTGTTTGTGTGTGTGCGTGTGCGTGTGCGTATGCGTATGCGTATGCGTGGGTGTGCGTGTGTGTGTATGTGTGTGACAAGCTATGCTTGAACACCAGCTATACTTGAAAGAGTTCGTAACAATTTTTACGAAAGATTGTGTTTATGTATTCAAAAAGGGGGACGTGTTTTCGAACACTTTCAATAAAATATGTATTTTACCATACTTAGGTATCCACAGTCACACGCAAGCATGATCATACACACACGCACACGCTCACACGCACGCGCTCACACATAAACACACACAAGACAAAAAATGTGTAAATCTGACCGAGCAACCTCTATGTGATATACCTTGACTAATGCCGGCGGTATTGTTTCAAGCCTTGTAACTCGGAAAATACCGAATAAAAAATATTTTCCATACTTTCCAAAACTACTTTCCAAAAATACTTTCCAAAACACTATAATATAATTATAGTGTTTTGGAAAGCTCTCGAACTGACAAGGGGAGAACGCATCGACCGGGAAACGGTTTGGACCGAAACTTACGGAGTTAATAGTACTTGATTACTAATAACTCATGGTAATAGCATACGACGCAATACGTCTTCGTTTTCGAGAAAAAACGGTCTAAAGAAAAGAGCCAACAAAGTGTACGAGTTAGTAAAAAGGATATTCAACGAAGCGGCGTAGCGCAGCAGCGAAGGTAACGGACTACCGAGCTGACGACTGAGGTTCGATCCCTGCTATATGGTTTTTTATTCTATAAGTATAAAAATGAAACAGAAAACATTAATAAAGAATAAAACTGCGTTTCTTAAATATATTAGTGTTTGTTATATACAGAGTGCACGATTTATCTGAAGACATTGAAATATCTCGAGAACTATGCATTGGATAAAAAAAGTGGTTAATGAAAGTTGTTAGTCTCGAAGGGGGACATCCAATTATATCAAACTCAACCTCTCACCCCACCCTCTGAGGGTGGGGGTTGGGGGCAACTTTGAAATCTTAAATGGAAACCCCCATTTTTTATTGCAGATACGGATTCTACGCCACAAAATACGTAAATTTTGTCCGAAACTTTTTTTTGATTCGTGATAGATGGCGCTGTAAACGCAAAAAATTATATTTTCCGCAATTCTCCAGAAATGATCATTGGATTGAGAAATAAAAAATACCTGTTCAATAATTTTAAAGAACATAAAAGTTATTCCCCTCCATCCTCTCGGGGTAGGGTGGGTAATGTTCAAATCTCAAATGGGAACTCGAATCGAAGAGGGAACTGCTCGACGCGCCACTGTGGGTGTATGGCGAGCTACGGCTTATTATAAAAGGCAGTGCAATTCCTACGGTTTATTATAAAAGGCAGTGCAATTGAGATTTGAACGTTACCACCCTACCCCGAGAGGATGGGGGGGAATAACTTTTATTATGTTCTTTAAAAATATTGAACACGTATTTTTTATTTCTCAATCCAATGATCATTTCTGGAGAATTGCGGAAAATATAATTTTTTGCGATTACAGCGCCATCTATCAGGAATAAAAAAAAAGTTTCGGACAAAATTTACGTATTTTGTGGCGTAGAATCCGTATCTGCAATAAAAAATGGGGGTTTCCATTTAAGATTTCAAAGTTGCCCCCAACCCCCACCCCCAGGGGGTGGGGTGGGAGGTCGAGTTTGATATCATTGGATGTCCCCCTTCGAGACTAACAACTTTCATTAACCACTTTTTTTATCTAATGCATAGTTCGCGAGATATTTCAATGTCTTCAGATAAATCATGCACCCTGTATATTATTAATGATTTAAATTGCAAAAAAACCGTAAATCTTATCTATAAAATATATAGTGTATGAGAGAATATAATAATTGCAATGGAAATAGGAATAAAAATATTGTTATGAAATATATAGGAGTGCTATTAACCCTTTGTGGTCGATGCCGCCACTGTGGCGGCAAGTCGTAGTAGAAGTCGGTGCCACCAGGCTGGCATTCATGATCGCCTAGCGTGCGGTACGGCAAACGAGGCTAGCGATAATGAAAGAAAACTATCCTCCCGATGCTAGATCAAATGTTTAAATCAACTTACAGATATCAATATTTATCGATCTCTTCGGTCGACCGCAAAGGGTTAAACTAGTATGAGATAATTTTTCGTAATCTTATATCGTATATATAAAATATTTGTTTCTGTTACAACTCTCTATGTTGTGTTGAAGTCGTGTTGTGTTGAAGTTGTGTTGTGTTGAAGTTGTGTTGTGTCTTTATCTCTTCTGGCAATCCCCCTCCAAAAACTTCTTTGTGTTAGTCTAAACGATCGTTAAGAATGACGAAATGATTCGAGCATCGGAACAGTCGTCAGTAGAGCAAGCAGCAGTGTGCGTTTACTAGTGATACAGAGCAGTCCGGTGATCATATTTATTATAAATTACATATATCATAACAATGTCAGAGAATCCTTCAACAAGCAAAATAGTTGATGTAGAATCGCTAGAAGAAAGATCTTTTGAAAATGAAGATTTTAAAGGTGAATTCACTAATGTTCTCGTATATGCGAATTCTATTTACGAGAGTAATGAACTATTATCGAAAAATCCTCCAGCGAAAATATAATATATTTTTACTCCTATTTCCATTGCAATTATTATATAAAAATTTTCTCATACACTATATATTTTATAGATAAGATTTACGGTTTTTTTGCAATTTAAATCATTAATAATATATTTAGCAAACACTAATATATTTAAGAAACGCAGTTTTATTACTTATTAATGTTTTCTGTTTTATTTTTATGCTTACAGAATAAAAAAAAAACCATACAACAGGGATCGAACCTCAGCCGTCAGCTCGGTAGACCGTTACCTTCGCTGCTGCGCTACGCCGCTTCGTTGAATACCCTTTTTACTAACTCGTACACTTTGTTGGGGCTTTTCTTTAGACCGTTTTTTCTTGAAAACGAAGAGG
Organism: Harpegnathos saltator; assembly: GCF_003227715.2. Classification (NCBI taxonomy): domain Eukaryota; kingdom Metazoa; phylum Arthropoda; class Insecta; order Hymenoptera; family Formicidae; genus Harpegnathos; species Harpegnathos saltator. The sequence goes on along the minus strand of NW_020230435.1, from coordinate 47,428 downwards.
TATTGCGTTGTATGCTATTACCATGAGTTATTAGTAGTCAAGTACTATTAACTCCGTAAGTTTCGTTCCAAACCGTTTCCCGGTCCATGCGTCTTTCCTTTGTGAGCTACAAGAATATGTACTGAGAAATAAAGATTTCTGTTAAAAATTTTTATGTTAACCTTCGAATGACCTCCAAATTTGACTCCATGGTCAAGATGACGGCCACCATCAGATGACTCCCTCTGAACCCTATAATTTTTGTCTGAAACATTTTTTCTCTACAACCGCTCCCTGTTCTGATAATCGAAGTGCACTATTAAAAAATGGGACAGCCTGTATACAGGATGTCCGGTAATTAGCTGCCAACTCGAAATGTGAAGGTACATTGAATCAAGACAAACATAAAAGTTCCATATCGTTTTGTGAGATTCGCAATAATTATCAAGTTATTAATGACAGAAATTTGAGGAGTGGGAGCGCGTCGACATAGATGATTGGAAAAGCATTGCAGCTGCTCAGGCCAGTCAATCCAGAAACTGTTGCCGGTGCACGGCGAAGGGAAGGACAACGTGCCGCTATTCGTTGTTTTATCTCGCTGCACTTACGTCTCGTCGTACGCCGCCAACAGTTGCTAGGTCGACTAGACCGAGCGGCTACGACGCTTGTCCAATCATCAATCTCAGCGCGCATTAATTCGTCAGATTTCTCTAATTAATAACTCGATAATTATTACGAATTTCGCAAAACGATATGGGACTTTTATATTTGTCTTAACCCAATCTACTTTCATCATACTTTGGGTTGGCAGCTAATTACCGGGTACCCTGTATATGCACATACACATGTGCGTGCGCACGCTCACACATATACTACTGTGATCAAAAAATAAGATGAATTTGTTTATAAAATGAAAAATCTTTATTCTTCCAAATCAATTTCATCGCCTTCAAAGTACTCCCCGTCCAACACAATGCACTTATGCCAACGTTTTTTCCAATCCTCGAAACAGTCAGAGAAGTCTTTTTCCGGGATGGCCTTCAATACTTTCTTCGATTCGGCTTTTATCTCCTCAATCGAGTCGAAACGGTGTCCCCGGAGCGGTTTTTTGAGTTTGTTGAACAGCCAGAAGTCGCACGGTGCTAAATCATGCGAATACGGTGGTTGTGGAACGATATGGGTCGAATTTTTGGCGAAATGTTCTCGAAGAACCAATGCAGTGTGGGACGGTGCATTATCGTGGTGCAAAAACCAAGAATTGTCTGCCCATAATTCTGGCCTCTTGAGGCGAATAGCTTCACGCAAACGACGCATAACACTCAAATAATATTCCTTGTTAACAGTTTGGCCTGGCGGAAGAAATTCATAATGCACAACACCGCGATAAGAAATTTCGAAGAAAACTGTCAACATGACCTTGATTTTTGAGCGACTTTGGCGTTGTTTTTTCGGTCTTGGTTCACCTTTTGCACGATATTCGCTTGATTGGTCGGTTGTTTCCGGGTCGTATGCATAGATCCAAGTCTCATCTCCCGTAATGATGCGTTTCATGACGTCCTGGTAGTCAGAAATCACTGTTTCACAGATGTCAACGCGACGCTATTTTTCCAAAAAATTGAGTGTTTTTAGAACCAATTGAGATTTGACGCGTTTGAGGCACAAAACATCTTTTAAAATGGTTTGGGTTGATCCAAATGAAATGCCCGTAGCATCAGCAAGGTCTCTAATTGTCAATCGACGATTTTCGAACAGCAAATCTTTGATTTCCTTGACGTGGCTTTCATTGGTAAATGTTGATGGTCGTCCGGGGCGCTGTTCGTCTTGAACTCGTTTTCGGCCTTCTTTGAAGTCTTTGTACCACTTGTAAACATCTTTTTTTGCGACATAGCCTTATCACCAAAGGCCTTCTGTAACATCCTCAACGTTTCCGCGGCAGAATATTCATTCCGCAAACAAAATTTAATGCAAATTCTTTGCTCAACAAAATCAGACATAGTAAAAATCGAAAAATTCACTTTTGTATGTTTACAAAAACACGTATAGTTCTGCAACAATTGAATATATTGACATGAAACTCTGCATAGATGTCAAAGACAGTGCTACCAACCCACCAAAAAATAATTTCATGATTTTATAGTACCCGCGAAGTTTAAATGAAAAATTCACCTTATTTTTTGATTACAGTAGTACATACGAAATATTTGTTTGTAAGTCATTTTTAGCTCTAAATCGAAAGTCATTCTTGTTGTAAGATTTTAATATTAATAGTGAAGTATAGAAATCTGTATAAATTATTTGATATTCGAACAAATTGAGTTATGCATAAAATATTTTGATAACGAATTACCATTATTACCGAATTATCAATATTTTGAAAACAAATTATTATGGTAACAATGTTACTGCAAGACATTAACTTTCCATCTGATTGTAAATATCTTGTTCTTACGTTACGTTAATGTGACTATTACATGCGTATACAAGTTGTCCCATTTTGATCAATGCATTGAATTTCTTGGATACCATATGAGATTCAAAATTCATTTTTTTTTTACGAAATTGTTTAGTATCAAAAGGGATATATTTTGATAAAAGGTATTTGATTTTGGGTGAAGGCATTAAGGTCAAATCGAGGTCAATTTAATTTTTTTAATAGCGGCATTTTTTATACACCTACGTTTGTAGTCCTTCTCATTACAAACTCACTGTGATCCAAAGTCATCGAAGCTCAAATTACCAAGTGCGAGTTTACAATACGCCGTACATAGAGATGGGAACTTGTGTTATTTTCTGACGAAACGACTTTTATTAATATAGGACTTGTGAATCGACATTAATTCTCATTATTGTGCAGCAGAAAATTCTTATTCTTATAAAAATCCCATTAAAAAGATGATTGATAATACCTATTCACAATACTGTACCAAACATTTACTGACCACCGCCTCTAATATAGTATAATATAATACCAAAGATGAGGATTTTCTGAGAATGGCTACAAACGCAGATGTTTAAAAAAATATATTGTTATTTAAAAAAATTAAATTGACCTTGACGCTTCCCACAAAGTTAAATCTTTTTTTATCAAAATATGTTCCCTTTGATACTATATAATTTCGTAAAAAAAGGATTTCAATATATCTCATTTCATGATATAGTTTCCAATTTTGATTAAAATGAGATATTCTGTATATATAGGGTTATTCTCTAATTGGTAGTATAATTAAAAAGGAAATAATACTGTAAGAAAAAATAATTTGAATATATCTTTTCTTTTATATAAAGATAAATTAAAAATATGTATACAATAAATTTTATATAAGTTTCATATAATTTTGTTTTATATAAGGTTTTGTTTCCGAGAAAATCAATTTTTTTTAAATTGAAAGATGAATAATTGTTTCGTTTTTATAATTTTTCAGTATTTTCTAATTTTATGAAAGCACTTACTAGAAAATATGTGGAAGTCTTTTTTCATGAGCTTTGGATATATTGTAAAGAAGCTACAACTAAACATATGTTTTTTATGTTTTCTCATATGTTTAGAAACAAAACAATGTTTGGAATAAAATTTGTTAAAATTGGTGGTTGTAAGTGAATAATCAATTACATCATAGCTATAAGTTACATGACAACTGTTTTAGACAAAAATTTTATGATACTTGAAGCTTTTTAATAACTTGAAAACTTTTTATAACTTGATAACTTTTTTATAACTTTGAAAACTTACATATTTCAACAATATTTATGTGTTAATACTTCGATATGTATTACTTTTATAAATTTCAAAATTTTTATAAGAACAAAATTAAAGAAAACTACGCCAAATTCAGCTATACAGGGTGTCCCCTTTAACCTGACAAATCGTAATATCTGGGAAACTACATGTCGGATCAAAAAAAGTGGGTAATGAAATTTGTTCATCTCGAAGGGGGACATCCAATGATATCAAACTCGACCTCCCACCCCACTCCCGGAGGGTGGGGGTGGGGGGCAACTTTGGAATCTTAAATGGGAACCCCCGTTTTTTATTGCAGATTCGGATTCTACGCCACAAAATACGTAAGTTTCGTCCGAAACTTTTTTTTTAATTCGTGATAGATGGCGCTGTAATCGCAAAAAATTAGATTTTCTGCAATTCTCCAGAAATGATCATTGGATTGAAAAATAAAAAAATACCTGTTCAATATTTTTAAAAATATTTTTAAAAAACATAATAACAGTTATTCCCCCATCCCCTCGGAGTAGGGTGGGCGGTAACGTTCAAATCTCAAATGAGAACCCACAATTTTCATTGCAGAATTAGATTTTAAGTGAAGTTTTTATGGAAACAATTTTTTTTCATTCGTGATAGATAACGTGGAATTTTTCCGAGAAATTACTTTTAGCGTTACCCAAGACAACAACGATGACGTAGTAACTTTCTGTTCCCTTCGGGATGCTTGTTTTAGGGGGGAATAACTGTTATTATGTTTTTTAAAAATATTTTTAAAAATATTGAACAGATATTTTTCATTTTTATTTTTCAATCCAATGATCATTTCTGGAGAATTGCAGAAAATATAATTTTTTGCGATTACAGCACCATCTATCATGAATAAAAAAAAAGTTTCGGACGAAACTTACGCATTTTGTGGCGTAGAATCCGAATCTGCAATAAAAAATGGGGGTTCCCATTTAAGATTTCAAAGTTGCCCCCCACCCCCACCCCCGGGAGTGGGGTGGGAGGTCGAGTTTGATATCATTGGATGTCCCCCTTCGAGACGAACAAATTTCATTACCCACTTTTTTTATCCGACATGTAGTTTTCCAGATATTACGATTTGTCAGGTTAAATGGGACCTCCTGTATATAACAATGTATACTTCTGAAATCGCATTTTTAACAAATGCAATGTAAACAATTGTTAGTACGCGCTGTTAGTACGCGCTGTATATACAGGGTGTTATAAAAGTTCCGGAAGAGCATAATAACTCGAAAAATATGAGTCCTAGAAAAAATGCGAAGTACTGGGTTTTTATGATTTTTTCCTGGCTATCTGACGGTGACCTTGGATTTGACCTTGACAATGACCTTGAAGGTCATTTCAAGGTCAGGACAATTTTTTTAAATGGGACCCCGTACTTTTGACCCTAGAAATGAAAAGAGCGAAAAATTTTACGTTCGGATTTGACCTTGAACACTGCCAAATTTAACCTCTGAAGGTCACATAAAGGTCTAAGCTTGTTTTAGGCTGAAAACGCGAATATCTTCAAAAATGCACCTGCATTTTCAATGCATATACAATGCAAAGTATCAATCAAATTTCACTCAAGAAAGTCTAGACTAACACTATAGTATAACTGTAGTGTACTGTTGAAATAGCATTTGCTAAAATTGTAGTTTTAGATAGCAGCATTGTTATAAGTAGTTGAATTTCACATTTAACATTTTCAATAATCTGAACATACACAGTTAATATTTTTTATGTACATGTAAATTAAGATTAAATATATATAAGAACAAAAAACAAAATTGTATGAAACTTTTATCTAAGAGCTTTTGTTGCATATAGTTCACAATTTCTAAGATTTTTATTTGCATCTAATTTTATCAAAATAAATATAATTAATATCTTTAATTTTCTCGAATTTCGTTCGTATTCCAAATTCTCTAAACATATAAGAAAACACGAAAAATACATATCTTTTACCTTTATCTGCTTCACAAAATGTTGAAAATAAATAACGGATTAAAATCCGTGAGATATGTATGTTTTTTTTTGTTAGAACTTTATTTCATTTCAATAAAAAGCGAGTTTCTGGAGAACAAATCTTTATATAAAATAAAATTATCTTTTTTATAATATAACCATTTTATAGATGCTTTATATACATATTGATTTTATTCACAAAGTATGAAAAATAAACATGATGCATAAGTAAGAGTGACTGCAAATCACTCACAAAAGCTCCAAACTATCCAAGTGTTCATAGGCCATGTTAACCGTTTAATTATTTACAACAAATATTATAGTCGAGATGTAAGATTGTCTGGCATTTCTCTTTTATCTTAAATCGTATTTTTCCTCCGTATGGAAATATTCTTTCATAGACAAGTTGTACTTCGACTATGTATGCGTAAGTAAATGTGTCTAATATACGTTACAAGATCATGTTACTCTCACAGGTGTATTATATTATAAAGAAAAAATATCTACTCTAAGAAATAATGAAAATATCAAATCATTTTTCTTATATGTTTCTAAAACCGTGTATTTTCAACGTTAAATCGGAAATGTGCCTACAAAGTTGTCAAGACGCTATATGAGATATATAATAACGCTCGATCGAATATTGTATTAAAATTTATTACACATAAATGTAAATGATACCAATTATATGTGCGTGTCTTAAGTTACCCATTGTTAAATTTTGATATATCAAAAACGCTGTATAAAGAATTATCTAAGATTCGCTTTAAATTAAAGCATGTCGGAATTATATGACAAAGATGCTACTCAATCATTGCCTCCTACAAAATACGCGTTGCTTATCTGGGTAATACGTAAAACAATTTCCTTTACGAGTCAAGTCATTTTTTTAAGGAAAGGTACCAGGTATACGTTCAATACAAGCAAACAGAACTTTATAGATAGATTTCTTATATTGGCATACTTTCTTTTAAAGAAATTTTAATGTTGCGTATTAATATCATTTTTATCGTAAAAGAAAGTTCATATGAATTATCTTTATTATTGTTTTAATAATTAAATTAGACATTTATTGCTATACAATAAGACAATTGGCTCATTTGTAATATATTAATTAAGTTCCCTGTTAATTAAATTGTATATGTATGATTGCAATAAGTATAGCTACATGCAACGACATTATTTTGCGCTAGGAGTTACTGTTTGCACATCTTCGATTACTACTGTATTAGTACATTATGCTGAATATCCGACAACGAAATTTGACGTTTTCATGCGTAAAATAAATTGGATTCGACTTATGCTAAAAAGACGAAATAAACTATTTGATAATTGTTTTTACGTTATAGTGTGAAAACAAAAAATAAGAATATTTATTTCAGATATAAGTATATTAGAGTTAGTTGACAACTTGAAAATATCATTGAATGATGCGTAACGAAGTCTAGCCATTAGACAAGAAAGTGATAAATAATTTATGCTTCCAGTTTAGACTAAATGTAGATTCTTCGAATATTTTATCACTATTATGGTTTGTAATCCTCCAAATCGTATCTATAAATAAATATATAATAATTTTTTGACATATCGTTATTATAATATATCGTTTCTCTAATGTTATACGTAATAAATTATATATATTGGGTGTGTGAATATGACTCCGCCCTTTCCCAACAGATGTTGCTTTTAGTATTGTTAACGTGTACTAATAACTGGCAACACTTGTATTCGATAGTACTTCATGTCAACTTTCAAACGCACTACGTGAAATTTGGTTTAAGTGTAAGCAACAAGCGTTTTACCCTACTTGAAAATGCCGGTTTTCGCTCCAAACAAACATCATTTGCGGGAAGTATTATTACACTATTTTATTGCAAAGAAAAGTGCAGCGGAAACTTATCGTTTGCTTGTGGAGATTTGTTCGGTGATCATGTTCCATCTAATACAACTTGTAAGGAATGGTTTCGACGATTTCAAAATAATGATTTTGGAACTGAGGACAGAGAACATGGGAAACCATAAAAAAAATTTGAAGATGCTGAATTGGAAGCATTATTGACAGAGGATTGTTGCCAAACTATTAAAGGAGAAGTTTACCGACGACAACTAATGCGTTTGAAGCGAGTCATAGAAGAAAAACGGCCAGAATGGGTGAATAGGCACAGCAAATTAATTCTTCAGCATGATAATGCCAAATCGCATACCGCAGAAGTCGTGAAAAGATATTTAGATGGACAGGACTGGGAAGTGCTACTCCACCCGCCATATTCGCCAGACATAGCTCCTTCAGATTACTACTTATTCCGGACGATGCAGTCAGATTTTACGGGAGAACGGTTCACTTCATACGAAAGTATCAAAATTTGGCTTGATAATTGGATCAGTTCAAAAGACCAGGACTTCTTCAGGCAAGGAATACATAAATTACGTGAAAGATGGGCGAAGGTTGTAGCTGCAGATGGAGCATACTTTCAATAAACTTTTCTTTAATTTTCTAAACAAGCAAATGTGTTTTATTTTAACAAAAAAGGGCGGATTCATATTCACACACCCAATATAAAACTCGTTCGTTCTTCATTTCTAATGAGAATTTAATTAGCATATATTTTCCTGTTTTATTTTTCTTTAGAAATTTAGGAAAAAGATAATTAGGGCGAACTTAATTAATTTTAACGATTTTAAGATACGTTAAAAAATGAGGACACTGTCTTTGATACAAAATTAAAAGCTCATTATTTATAAAAAAATTATTTCTTGGTTTTGACTTGAATTTGGTAGTGACTCTAGGTCGTTCAAGAGATTTAAGGAATCTCTTCACCAGTCTAAATGGAGTCGAAAGATATCTCCCAAATGGTCTAAGACAGAGCTCGGCAAAATGTACACGCGACGGCTGATTTTCGACTATCTCCGCCCACCACTATTCCCTTTACCTCGCCGTTCCACACGCTGCTTACAAGCTGCTCGAGCCTCAGAAGCGTGTTTCCAATAGTTTTCACGTCACCCATGAGGTACTATTGTTGACGCGTTTTTTTTTAAGTGGTATCCCCAGTAGGCCTCTTCATTTTTCAAAAATGAAGTTTATAAAAAATGAGAAGTGTTCTTCTTTAAGGGGTTAAATGGGTTTTGAAACTTTGAAAAATCTATTTTTTTCATAATTTTTTATATAATAGTACAACATGTCAAAAATATTTTCCCAAAGTTTTAAGTCAATCAGAGTAAAACTCTAGGAGAGAGAGACTTTTGAAACTCCTCCCATTCGGCTCGACCGGCCGGAAGCGTCGCAGGTTCATCGAGGCAGCTGAGCTGTTGTTTCTCTCTTTTTCTCTAATCGCTATGAGTCACCTTTTGTATACATCTTGGAAAATAAGCTTTGGGATAAATTTTAGCGTTACAAACAAAGAGAAGTAATAGCTGGGCTTAGTTTATCGTTGCTTGTTGAGCCGCGTTGTTATACGTTTGCGCTGTGATCTTTTACTCATTTTTTTGTAAAATGAATCCGCATAAAGTTACGAGAGAAGATCGAACAGAGGGTTTACGAAAAGATAGGCCAAGGAAAAGGAAACAAACATTTAATCCTAAAACAGCAGAGATCGACGATGTATCTTTCGCCAGCACATCGGCAAAAAACTTAAAAATCTAGATGGGATATATGTGTCAGAGGACGCTACTCTTCAATATGCAATTATAGATTTTTTTTTTAGTTTTTTCAACACTTTCCAGTTTTGTGAAGTGCTCTAATGTTATAAATGAAAATGGAGAGGAAAAAGTGTGTGATGGGAAAGTTGAATTTAAACAATGTGCAAAATTAGGTCTTGGTTTTAAAATTATGGTAGAGTGTGAAAAATGTAAGCCTAGCTATATTTTATCGAGTCAAAAAATAGATAAAATATATGAAATAAATCGCAGATTTATTTTTGTTATGCGAATATTAGGCTTAAGTCTTGCCGGATATAAAAAATTTTGTTAATGGTTTAATGGCTTAATGGATATAAGTTGTTCTTTCTTAAATCAATCAACCTACGATTTTTATATTAGTAAGATACATGAATGCGTAAAGACGGTTGCCGAAAAACTTTTTTCCTTAGCTGCTCAAGAAGAAAAAAGTTTAACGTGCGAGGAAAACAGTGTTGAAGATACGACAGATGCTACTGTATCAGGCGGTGGCACTTGGAAAAAGCGCGGGTTTTCATCATTATATGGCGTGGCCACGTTGATTGGCTGTTATTCTGGAAAAGTTTTGGATGTATTTGTAAAAAGCTCATATTGTAAATTATGTGAGACTTGGCAGAAAAAACTAGATACGGCAGAATTTGAAGAGTGGTATGCGGATCATTTGAAAAAAAAAAGAATGCAGTGCCAATCACCAAGGACCAGCTGGTAATATGGAAGTTTTATCAATTGTTGCAATGTTTCAACGCTCGTTAGAAAAATATAGCCTAAGGTACGTTTATTATATTGGAGACGGGGACTCCAAAACATATTCCGGAGTTGTAGGTTCCAAACCTTATGATGAAAATTTTCAAATAAACAAAAAAGAATGCGTAGGACATGTGCAAAAGAGGATGGGCACCCGTTTACGCGATTTAGTGAAAAAAACTGTAGAAGAAAAAGAAATCAAAGGGAAAACGATTAGAAAAAGAACTCTTTCTGGCAATGGCAAGCTTACAGCTAAACTTATCGATAAATTAACAGTTTATTACGGACTGGCTATAAGAAGGAATTGTGATTCAGTGCAAAAAGTGAAGGACGCTATATGGGCAACTTACTTCCATTATAATTCAACGGACCAAAACCCACAGCACGAAAAGTGCCCGAGCGGCGCTAACTCATGGTGCGCTTGGCAGCGTGCTTTGGCTACAAATGCTCTGTACTCATTCAAGCACGATTATGCTCCATTGCCGAGTGATGTTTTATCAGCTATCAAGCCCATTTATGAAGAGCTTAGTAAGAATGTGCTTTTAGAGCGGTGTGTTGGTGGCTTCACGCAAAATAATAATGAGAGTCTGAACCAGTTCATTTGGAAAATCACTCCAAAAACACTTCCTGCTTGTTCAAAAATAGTTGAAATTGCTGCATTCATCGCTGCCTGCACTTTCAATGAAGGAATCTTAGCTCTATTAACTTTTTTGCACGGTATAGACGTCAAACTTGGCCGAAATAGTCACGAGTATGCGCGGAAAGAAGATGCACATCGCATACTCACAGCCGAGAAAAGAGCTGAGGCTGGGACTCGAGAGACAAGAATTCGTCTCAGGCAAGAGCAAAAAGATGCCGTGGACATTATAGCTGCAGCAGGACCTTTACTTTATGGGGCTAGAATCAACGATTCCATATGAGTTAAAAAAAATTTTTTTCCTCTATTTTATTCCTACTTAAAAACTTTAAACGCGTTTTTTTTTAAACTGTATTTTTGAAGTCGGTGGGCACGATTTCTCAAAAACTAATGCACCAATCTTGTTGAAATTTTGCACACTTCTTTTAAATAAGATTGACTCGTGATTGAACGAAGGATTTATTCTTTCTTTGATTACAACTTATTTTACAAGCCAATACATGGCGTAGTTTTTACCGAAAATCGTACTGTTTGCATACAACTTTGCCAAAAATTCAAATTTCAATTTTTTTTTAAATCTTTCGTTCAATCACGAGCTATACTCACCTACTAACAGAAAGTATTTGGTTTTTTTATTTTAGATAAAGTTATCACGAGTTATCCTGGTCACCACGAGAATATTTTTTTCTACGTGGTCTCCGAAAACCAGCTCTCAACGGCTGAATTTTCAATATTTTTTGATGAAAATTTTATGAAATTTTATTGAAATGTTGTTCTTTCATGTGCTAAAAATTCGAATAAAATAATTCATTTAGTATGTTAAAGAAAAATTAGAGAAAATATGCTTTTTTTGCCTTTCAAAACCCATATAACCCCTTAAGCGATGATTCCTTACCACGTCTTATACGGCTCGCTACATGCAATATCCAATTCATGTTCACATTTCCACTCTTACCAATAAAAGACGCCGAAAATCGAATTGAATATTCTTCATTTAACATATCTTATTTCGCTTCTGTTCAATTAGTTACGGGTTGTTACAGTCATCAGTGGATTAGGCTTACTGGGGATACCACTTAAAAAAAAACGCGTCAACAGTAGTACTTCATGGGTGACGCGGAAAACTATTGGAAACACGCTCCTGAGACTCGAGCGGCTTGTAGGCAGCGCGCGGAGCGGCGAGGTAAAGGGAATAGCGGTGGACGGAGATAGTCGAAAATCGGCCGTCGCATGCACATTTTGCCGAGCTCTGGTCTAAGAGAATCGAAAATCAGCACGGATTTGCCCCGTCCGAGTGATGGTTTTCGATTCTCTTATACCAGAGTTCGAGAAGATCTGCACATTTCGGGCGAAATTCAAGAGGTGACACCCACCGTCCCCCTGCCACCGCTCTGCGCTCAGCGGCCGAGGCGACGATCGCAATGCATTTAGGTCCATCGCTGTATAAGAAATCAGTTAGAGTGCACCCTCGCGTGATAATATGACACGAGGGTGCGCTTTAGCTGATTTCTTATACAGCGATGGACCTAAATACATCGCGATCGTCGCCTCGGCCGCTGAGTGCGGAGCGGTGGCAGGGGGACGTTGGGTGTCATCTCTTGAATTTCGCCTGAAATGTGCAGATCGTCTCCAGCTCTGTCTTAAACCATTTGGGAGATATCTTTTGACTTAGACCGCTGAAGAGATTCTTTTTAATTCTGACGCCTGTAGCTAGCCGCGTCTTTTATAAACGGCTGTTCCGCCACTGTAGGTGTCAATTGAGCGTCTTTTCCGAACTTATGATGTAATATTTATAATATAAAAAAAATAAAATTCCTACAATCTAGTTCCTAAAACTATATATAGTTAAGAGTAACTATAGTTAACTATAGTTTGGCAGAGAGGCTCAGAGGCTCTCTGTCTGGGGCGGCGGTTAGCCGTCCCGAGAGGAATGGAGAAATGCGTCTTACCGGATTCGACGAGGCAACCACTCCGGAGGGGCTAAGGGCAGCCCTTGCAACGCTCGCAGGATGCGCAGCGGACGAGGTCCGCCTCGGTCCCCTGCGTTGGGGCCACCGGGGGAGGGGAGCTGCATGGGCGCGGCTCTCTTTGGCGGTCGCAATTGCGGCCGCCAGAACGGGAGAATTAGCACTTAAGTGGTCGACTGCCCACATTGAATTGCTGGGTGGTCGGCCGCTCCAGTGCTTCAAATGTTGGAAATTTGGCCACACGAGGGCTGGCTGCCCCGAGTCTGTCGACCGGGGCGGCCACTGTTTCAGGTGTGGCTGGAAGGCACCCACACCGCGCGAGAATGCGTGGAAACTCCGCACTGCGTAGTGTGCGCGGAAGCAGAGCGCGCAGCCGTTCATCGCATGGCCGGTCCGGCATGCGAGGCCGTGCGCCGATCTGGGGAAAGCGACCACCGGCGCAGGAGTCGTTCCCCAGCGCATCAGCAGGTACCGGCGTTCTCGCCGGTAGTAGTACGAAGCCCTAAGGCTTCGCACTGACGGGTGGAAGGGGTTGCCGGCGGACGGAAAGGCGGGTTGCCCCCCCCCCCTGTGAGTTCCGTCCGGCGGCCCCATCTTCCCCGCGGACAGGAAGGCGTTACGCCCCTCGTGTGTCCGCACGGGGAAGTGAGGAGCGGGGTAGCCCTGTTGGGGCCGGGTCTCGCTCCTCAACCACCTCTCTAACATGGAGGCGGGCAGAGGGAGAAGGTGGGTGTCCCCCCTCTCTCCCGTTGTCCATCGGCGCTGGTCGGCACCGACGGACACACCAGGGACCCAACCCAGTCGGGAATTCCCCCTCACGGAGGAGCAGCATCAAGGCGGGGGGTCGCTACCGAGTCCCGGGGCCGGAGGACCCGATGGGCCGGGGGGAGAAGGGAATATTAAGTTCTTGGACGTAAGAATATATGGACGGAGCATAGAGCTGAGGGGATGGTCCATGAAGCGTAAGGGTAAAGAAATGTCTATTGTAACGGATATGAGAGACCAAGATGGCGACAGTCGCTAGTGTCACGGAATGTTATATATTTCAACATCTTAAAAGAAATAAAGCTTTTTCACTCTTAATACAAAAATACATTTTACATATATATATATATATCAGTGTTTTATATATATATATACAGGGTTCTCAAAAAATTTTCGAACAATAAAATATCGAAAACAATCAGTCTTTAAAAAAAATGTTTCAGGCAAAAGTTGTAAGGTTTAAAATGATCTATTTACTGATCTTATCAGTTTGATCTTGACTAGCGTCAACAAGGTCAGGGCAAAGTCATCTTGAACTTTTCAAGTGGAACGCCCTACTTTTTTTGACATATTCTTATAACCTATTTCAAGAGCTTTTCAAAACACAACAACAAAGTATTTTTTTGTTAAGTACATCCCGAGTTATGAAACTTCAAAGTTACAGTACCGTCGGCATTAGCATTACCCAAGGTGTACCACGTGGAAGTTGCACGATCGGATTTATATCTCGTATGTGCGTGCGTGCGTGCGTGCGTGCGTGCGTGCACAATTTTTCAATTAATTGAATGTTCAAATTGTCTTCCTTGTACCATTTGACAATGGAATTATGAAATACTACGGGTGTGACGAACCGTGGGGTCCTTGTTCCTGTTACATATCATGCAGACGTACACACACACACACACACGCATACCCACACGCACACGCGCACACATACACACACACACACACAAGAGGTGTACATCCGATCGTGCAACCTCCACGCGGTACACCTGGGGTAATGCTAATGCCGACGGTTCTATATCTTTGAAGCTTCATAACTCGGGATGTACTTAACAAAAATATACTTTGTAGCAGTGTTTTGGAAAGCTCTTCAAATACGTTATAAGAATATGCGAAAAAAGTAGGGCGTTCCATTTGAAAAGTTCAAGGTGACTGCCCTGACCTTGTTGACGCTAGCCAAGGTCAAACTGATAGGATCAATAAATAGATCATTTTAAATCTTACAACTTTTGCCTGAAACATTTTTTCCAAAAACTGATTGCCTTCGAAATATTTTATCGTTCGTAGATTTTTCGAGAACCCTGTATACAGGGTGTCCCATTTAACCTGACAATCGTAATATCTGGAAAACTACATGTCGGATCAAAAAAAGCGGGTAATGAAATGTTCGTTTCGATTTGTTCGTTTCGAAGGCGGACATCCAATGATATCAAACTCGACCTCCCACCCTACTCCCGGGGGGTGGGGCTAGGTGGCAACTTTGAAATCTTAAAGGGGAACTCCCATTTTTTACTGCGGATTCGGATTTTACGCCACAAAGTACGTAAGTTTCGTCCGAAACTTTTTTTTTATTCGTGATAAATGGTGCTGTAATCGCAAAAAATTATATTTTCTGTAATTCTCCAGAAATGATCATTGGATTGAAAAATGAAAAAATACCTGCTCAATATTTTCAAAAATATTTTTAAAAAAGAGCAGTTATTCCCCCCATCCTCTCGGGGTAGGGTGGGTGGTAACGTTCAAAGCTCAAATGAGAACCCACATTTTTCATTGCAGAATTAGATTTTACGTGAAGTTTTTATGGAAACAATTTTTTTCATTCGTGATAGATAGCGTTGAATTTTCCCGAGAAACTACTTTTGGCGTTACCCAGGAACAACGACGAGGAGGTAGTAGCTTTCTGTTCCCTTTGAGATGCTTGTTTTAAGTGAGTCCCCTCGCCTCTCACCATCGGGGTGATTTGGCATAATTAAAATGTTAGTGGCATCTCTCCATCGTCCGCGCCAATACAACTTAAGAGACGATCATTATTAGACACTTACATTTCTAATCAGGAGAGGTGCTTAATCAATTTTTGAAGAGTGTTCCATGCCACTATCATTCTCTTCTTACTTTGCATCATGGATTATGTAACTGAAATGAAAGTTTTTCCAGATATTACGATTTGTCAGGTTAAATGGGACACCCTGTATATATATATATATATATATTGTTACGACCCGTGGCATTTTATTGGATTCAATAGAATTTATTTGATAACGTGGATATGACTATGAGGAAAGCGCCCCTGTACGGAGAACAATACATGGTTTGCGAAATACATCGAACGACATAGAGGAAGACGAATATTGTTTATTAACTTGGATATCGAAAGGCTTACTGTGATCGGATGGCTGGAACGTCACTGTTTAGGCGTCCGACGGAACGGGAGAAGGAGCTCTCGTGCGTGCCCGCGTTCCTTCCAGCTGAGATGACGGAACGTCGAACGCTCGCGATATCACACTCTCGGCTTCCGAAAGTCGCGTCTGTCTTTTCTTGTACGAATTAATTAAGAAGATCGTGAAATTGGTTGAAGTCACGAATACACTTGGTTGCAACAATTGCAATGAGAAAGAAAAAAAGGAGATATACGAGAATATGAGAGACCGTCACGAGATGATGGAACTTGAAGATTCTCTAAGTACAATAGTTAAGGAGAGACTTGTGAGCGTCCGAAGCGTGTGACGGCCTCAACGAGAGTGAAGAAGTGGGCGGTTCGCCGACGGGCCGAGGAGTCCTTTGTGTCGGAGCAAGACGCGAGTTACTCGATCTCCGGATCCAACAACGATAAGAATCCCGCCAAAGTGTCGCCTAAACAGTTCTGTTATCTTAGAATAAAAACGTTTACAATTTTATAGTCAACCGCGGGTGGACAATAATACGGCAATCGCGAATTTAGGTACGACGCGATACAATGATAGGCCAAGGAAGCGTTCCTGGCGAATTCGGCGCAACAAGTTTAATAATTTTAACGGAGAATGGCAAACGGGGGTAGTACAATTTTATAGTGATAGGTTTTTACTTCTTTACACTACATTTCTAACTTTGATCTAATAACCGGATAATACATAAAGTTTAGCGAGATGTCGGATGAAAGAAGCAAGGTGGAGAATTACGACGCGATATGCCTTGTCTTCCAACCGGGATTCCTGAGAGCGAAGCTGGGCCGTGCTGCTGACGCAAAACAGTTATGAGATTCGTAGAATTACAATGCTTATACTGCAGAGTTATAAAGATAACGATTAGAAAAGTTGTTAACGGTTATAACACAACTTTCCCACACTTAGTGCTTATTTTTATTGTTAAGAAGCAAGAGATGGGGAAGCTTCATAGTCTGTTCGCTATGATAAAAATAATTTGGGTAATAGTAAGAAATAATAGCCAAGCCCTCGCGCAACCGGGCTGTTATTCTTGAGACTACGTAAGCAATGATAAACCATACGCGCGCTGTAGAAAACGACGTGTCAAATTAATATAGAACAGAAGTGCCGAAAAGAAAGAAAGCAGAAAAGAGTAACAATTCATACGTTGAGTCTGGCACATAAAATGTGTCATCCAAAATCGATATATCAAATTAACACACGCCGATGTCGGAAATTTAACACAAGGTTTTCCATATACAAAGGAATAGTAAAAGGCATTAAAGTTAACGCATTAACTTAAAATAAAATGCTAGTCACAATTACAGATCGCCGTTACGAGTGTCAACATAATATAATCCTAGTCCATATCGAACGAGGGAGGGGAGAACCGGAAGTTTAGATTGCAAGATGTACCGCTCGATAAGGATAAAAAAAGAAATAAGAAAAAGGGAAGGAAATAGGAGCTGAGACGTAACATCTCTCTCCTAAAAAAAGAGTAACGATAAGTTACGATCTATCCCGCTCAGTATTCGGATCTGCGCCAGAATGAAGCAATGATAATGTCTGCGTACGATGATTTGAATGAGCGAAAAAGGGAAAATATTTTGAAAGAGAAAAAAAAGAGGGAAAAGAAAAAAAAGAAGAGGAAAAAAAAGAAGGGGGAGAAAAGGGAGGAGTGGTGGAGGAGAGAGTGGTGTGCCCTTATGCCAAGTATCCGGTTGCTTGTTCATTCTTGGATCTTCTTATCGTGTGACACATGACGGCTAATTTCTTCCTCCAAGTTGACGAAGGAGCGACGGATCGTAGCCAATTCGGATTCCAGTTGCGGATAGGTGACTTGCAGAGCGGTGTGCGTTGAAGTACTGGCTCGAGGCGCTGGTTTGACTACGGCAGCTTCTACATTGATCGTATTGTTTTGTATACAGAGATCTGGTTCCGATTCAATGGCTCTTCGAGAATCCGTATTCCCGTCACGGGGAACAGATGTGGATGTCGTGGGCCTCTTGCCTAGATGAAGTAATAGACTGGTTACAGAGGAGAAAATGGCTCCCAGGATGTGAATACTCCACCCATAGACAGAGTGGAGGGCATAGCCGTGTATAATGGTATCTGCGACAGCCTTAAGAGCCTTGACAATAATTCAGACGCCTATCAAGCCGACGCTGAATGTTCCGAATTTTGGAAATCCACCAAAAAGACGTTGAGTGGCAGATTCTGTTATCAAGTTGATAGCGTCGTTGTCCAGAAGGTTAATGATGGAAAGCCCGGCCACAAAGCCCTGTGACCTGCTGCTGCCTTGGCAAAGTTGTTGATGAGCGTGGGTTGTTCGACAGGGAACATGATATGCTCCCTGAGCCTACTGAGATCACTGGCTGAATATATTCCACTCTCTGCAAGGTGTTTGGCGTCCACAAAATTCCAAGTTGGTTTCGTAAGAGGTTTCAGCGTTTGAGGTGGTAGGATAGTTGCTGGCTTCGGCGTGAGGCTCACCCACCCTCCCTTCATGTGATACATAACAGGAATCATCGGATTACAATCTACAGGGGTTCCGGTGGTGACAAGAACACGGGTTTTCGGAGTCAAAAACATGGATTGGTTAACATAGAAAACGGGGGTAACTCGAGAAAACAATTTTCAGTTGGGCGACGCAGTACTTCCATCGGTACGCACTTAATAATATGAGCTACTTCTCCCGCGATAGTAGCTACATAACCGGGACCTTTCATTAACGTATACGCAAATAAATCGGGTCGAACATGTGCTAATGAAACGGCGTTTCTCAAGACTTACTGTTCCAAGGCGCATTTCTGAGAAATAACGTTTTGGTATAAATTTTGAATTTGAGCCTTGATATGCTTTTCTACGTACACAAATTTAGAATTTATATATGCAAATGAATCTAAATTTTCCACTAGAATCTGTGATTGTTTAGCAAATGGGTTACCTCTTAAGGTTTCCACAATAACAAGTTTCGGATGTTCTGTTTGTATCAATGTATATCCATACAGAGTGCGTTCGGATTTCTTGGATAATGCAAACGTCGTTTCATCAGAAGTGAGAGAATATACAATAGGATATCGAGCGGCGTAGTCAAAGATGCGAGTGGCGAACCCCAGATATAAGACGTCGTACGAGTGGAATTTACAGGTGTCATCAGGTAATGGTGCCCAATATACGTTTGATCCATCCTCATCGACGCAGCTGAGATCGGAAGCTCGGCAATGAGTCCCTGATCGAAGGACGATTAAGTCTTGTGCTGGTTTGACTATGGTGTAATAGTCCTTGTAAGAGATGTATAGCGAGGCTTCCACCACCACATCGTTCCATGTGCCATAGTCGGAGAATTGCGTCCCTTTGCACGTTCCGTCCACAGAAGCGGTGCCGGCCAGTGTGAGCGTTCTGTAGTTAGTAGCGTTGGGAAGAAGATCAATTACTGGAGCGTTGGGTCCGTATGAAAAGGATCGTGTGGCGTGCATCTTGGTACAAGAACTCTGGTCTAAATCGATGATATATTTCCAGTGTCCTCCTTGAACTAGAGAGATATGCGAATGCATATCGCAATAAAAAATGTGACGGTCAATTTCCACTCGGCATGAGATGATTCTGATGCGAGAGTATTCAGCGGTTTGAAGAAGCTGAATATAAGTCGTGGTGGAATTGGGTCTGTCCTCAGGTGGATAGCATTCTTCTATATCGAGGATATAGTGATATAGTGGTCACATTGAGCGACGCCACAGTCGTATCCTAAGAGGCAGAATGCTTCGTGTACGAAGGGCAATACGAGCAAGCAGGAGAATCGCATCTGCAATTATATGCCAGTTGCATATGATGAAGAGTGATGTACGACGATGATCGCATAAACCCAGCAACAGACAAGGGCACCCAAGCTGAAAAAGGCTCGCTAATAGCTAGCGACGGTTACAGAAAGGGGTACAGAAGAGGAAAAGAAATTGCAAAAGGGGGAACCCACCAAAAACGTTCCCCTTATTCTTTTGTTTCTTGTAACTAGTAGCAAAATTCTTAAAAGTAGAGCGCAGCGATAAAGTAGCATATATGATTACACAAAAAAAGCGACATATGTACAGCAAGGCAAATGAGGTTTGTTCTACCTCCTTTTTTTATACATTTTTTTATATTTTTTCTATTATTACTTTTTTTTATTTGAAAAGAATAAGTACTTTTATATTCTAAAATAATCCATGCCTTCTGGCAATGTTTGATTATAATATCTTATAGGTTGTTTCTAGTGAGCTTTCCCTCCGCGAGGAAGCATTCGCCTTACAGAAGAACAGCAACACATCTTAGTGTGCGGTGTAATGGCTAATGCGAAGACGATTGGGATGAACTATTCTTGAAGAATTTCGTATACGGATTCGAATATTACCCTTATCGAGAACTTGTAGAATTTCATGGGGGCCAGAGTACTGGTCAGCCAATTTGAGCGGTCCATGAGTAAGTAGGAAGACGTAGTCTCCCACTCGAAAATTTTGTTCGTTGATTCGTCGGTCATAATAAGCCTTAGATCTAATCTTAGCTTTTTCTAAATTAGCTCGTGCAGCTTCTTGAAGGTCGCGAATTTGATAGAAAAGGTTGGTTACGTATTCTGGATAAGTTTCAAGCGGAGATTTATCAGATGTGGAGGAGGGCAGCCTAGCGACCCGGCCGAAGACCAACTCGTGAGGTGTAAATCGAGTTCCTTCGTGGACACTAGTGTTATACGCGAAACTGGCTCTTTCGATCATAGCATCCCAGTCGCGCTCCTTCTCAATGAAGCACTTAATGTATTCGCATAGAACTTGGTGTGATCTTTCAAGAGAACTATTAGACTGTGGATGAAAGGAAGTTGTTTTAAAATGACGAATTTTAAATTGCTTTGCTAGCTCTTGTATCAAGCGTCCGGTGAAGTTAGTACCTTGGTCGGTTAGAATTGCTCTAGGACATCCAAATCGGCAAATAAAATTACTAATAAACGCGGCGACTGTAGCCTCAGCAGTGAAGCGTCTTAAGGGTATCGCGACTGAATATTTAGTGAGTACATCTTGAATAGTTAATAAATAAACTTTCTCATGGCGAGTCTTCGGCAAAGGCCCTAAAATATCTAAAGCAACCTTGTCGAAGGCGGCTCCCGGATTATCCGTTAAAATTACAGGTTGTCGAGTTTTTAATCTAACAAGTTTTTTCAATTGACAGGTTCGATACAATCTAATATATTCCTGAATTTTGCGCTTTAGGTGTTTCCATCTCAAATTTTGACGTATTCGCCGGTAGGTTTTGGTAACACCTTGATGTCCGCTCACCGCTGAGGCATGATTCCTGGTAATTATGCGTGGTCGGTCATCTTCAGGTGGAATACTTGTAAGATTTAGACAAATGGTTATAACTATAGTCTGTTCGGAGAATATGTTTTTTAGTTCAGCAATCACGGAATTCCAACTAATATCGTCAATCATCTCTGTTTTATAAATGCTAAAGGAGGTTAAATTTATTTCCAGAACTATGTCTAAAAGAGAACGAAAACATTCTTGCAAGATACAGTAGTCGGTTCTGGTAGAGGGCTGTTCCTTAACGGTTAGCACTATAAGATGTTTACCGCTGGGCAAGGGAAATATTCGTGCCTGACCGAGAGTCAAATCGACCAAAGGCGGTACCATATTTGATTTTACCAGAATTTCGGCGCCCTTGTCAACGGGTTTTGTGTCCAGGGAAAAGAGCGCGATTAGGTTATCGCAATGAGCCAGAAAATCGTCTCTGCTTTCTTTGATTATAAGAGTGTTAGGACGAACAAGTTGCACTGCGTCCCCCTCAACATCCGACAAGTTCGAGTCTTCGGAAAATTCCGACGAATGTTCGGAACCTAACGGAGAGTCAAAGTATGAATTTGGTGCAAAGCTGGGGGGTTGATTTGGTGGCAATCGAAGTAACCTTTCAGCCAAGGACATGTCATCGAGTGAGGTATCAGCGGGACCGAGAGATGTAGAATGATTGGCTGGGTTTAGTAGAATTTCGGGGAGACGGACAGGAGAGAGAGAAAGTTGACTAATAGGTATAGGAAGATCGTGAATTTCTGGGTTTATTCGTTGCTGTCGAGTGCGTACTTTAGATTTCATAATAATTAAGCGGTCGGAATCAGGCACAGGCTCGGAATCGAGCGAATCATCATTTTCTGAAATTCGAGATTGTGCATTTAGTCGTCGTTTTTTCCTAATTCGAATAGATTTATTAGAAGCTATCGGATTAGTGTTTTCAGTAAACGCGTTGTCGTCATCGTTATTCACATTGATCGTTAACTTCCCCAGAGTAGGATTCCGAGAGAGTGCATCTGCATTTTTATTTAAGGATCCTTTTTTATAAATTATTTTACAATTATATTCTTCAAGTTTAAGGCGCCATCTCATGAGCCTGGAAGTTGGATCTTTAACACTGTATAGCCACGTAAGAGGCTGATGGTCGGTTACTAAAACGAATTCACGTCCATATAAATAAGGTCTGAAATGATGCACACAATATGTTATGGCCAAAAGTTCTTTTTCGATTATAGTATAATTTCGTTCGGCTGAATTTAAAATACGAGATGCGTATGCAATGGGCAGATCTTGTCCGATAAGACCCTGACTAAGAACTCCGCCTATGGCAAATTTAGAAGTCCGTTGTCAAAATGAAAGATGTTGAAAAATTCGGATATTGGAGTATGGGTTTCTTGCATAAAAACATTTTTAGGAGATTAAAGGCATCTTGTTGTTCGTTGGTCCATGTAAAAGATGTATTTTTCTTTAGAAGTTTAGATAAGGGACTAGCTATGTGGGAAAAGGAGGGGATAAATCTTTTATAATAGCCGGCGAGGCCGAGAAACTGCTTAATATTTTCAGTAGTTTTAGGACAGGGAAAATTCTGGATAATAGAGATCTTATTAGGATCGGGTTTGATTCCATCCTCCCCGATGACATGGCCCAGATATGCAACCTCTCTGCGCAGGAATTCACACTTATCAGGTTGTAATTGGAGATCAGCTTTGCGGAGGCGATCGGTCAGAGTTCTCATTTTACGTTGTTGTTGTAAAGAGCAAGCGTAAACAACAATATCGTCCATGTATACAAAAAGTTCAGTGCCTTGTAAGCCGGATAATAACTGATCCATCAAACGGTGAAAAGTGGCCGGAGCATTTTTTAACCCGAATGGCATCCGCTCAAATTGGAAATGGCCATATGGAGTGGAAAATGCAGTTTTATGAGCGCTGGGATGCATAGGAATTTGATGAAATCCGCTGGCTAGGTCTAAAATTGAAAAGTACTTAGCTCCGCCAAGTTGGTCCAGAATATCGCAGATATTCGGCAAGGGATAGGCATCGCCAATTGTTTTTTCATTCAAATTACGATAATCGATTACCATGCGCCAACGCTTGGTTTTCTGGGAGTCGGGTTTTTTTGGCACAATCCATATCGGAGAGTTGTATGGGGAAATAGACGTTCGGATAGCATCGTTCTTTAACAAATTATCGACCTGCTTAGAAATCTCCTTGTGAACGGGCGAGAATCGATATTGCTTCGTGTGAACAGGAATTTCGTCAGAAGTGAAAATTTGATGAGAAGTGAAATTAGTTTTTCCTAATGGTTCATCGGGCAGATGGAAACAATCTGCGTGGTTAATCACTAGAGAACGAATATTATCAAGTTCCTCGGGGCTCAAATGATCTAAACGAAGTAAATTTAAGATGCGTGTTGCTCTAGCGTCTGTCCGAGAGTTAGAGATGGTTGGATGTTCTCCTGGCCTAGGAGGTGGTCTGTTAGAAGGCTTATCGACGATTAACTCGAGGGGTGCTAGAACGGACGAAGCGGTTGTGTAATTAGGCGAGATTGAGCAGTTTGAAGTTCACTATCAGGATCGCCACGTTTAGAATTAGGAGAGGGTGCCTCATTAAATTCGGACTTAGTATCGAGATAGGATTTAGAGTTAGAGTTAGGAAGTAGAGAGGCAAGACTTGGAGATTCAACGAGTGGCGTCCTTGATAGCGCAAGATTTTGGTCGAATTCGGAAGTGTTCTCATCCGAAAATTTGATGAGCGCCGGATGAGCAAAGGAATCAACAAAATCGACATCCTTGAACGGATGTGCTGGTAATGATTTAGAGATTTCGAGAGCCTCGGTAGCGGGAGGTGATTTGGAAGATACAGTTGAGGCTAACTTTTATTTTATATTTATTTTTAAGCGATCTCGAGGAAAGCGGGAGTACGATTCCTCTTTTGTTTTCATTAGCTTTTGTTTCAAAGGTGGATTTAGATGCAATATTTGGTATCGGCACAGTAGACTCAATTTCGTGAAAACGCGATTTTAACATGATATTATCTAGTGAGAAAAGAGACTTAAGATCTTTGAGAACATTATCGTCAAAACAAAAACGAGCTGATGTTTATTTAATTTAGAAGTTTTGGCAGAATGTTCGATAGAATTAATATCATTTTTTATGTGACAAGAATAAATTTTTTCGGGCGTACGAATGGGCTGTAGGGAAGGCGGATTCAAAGAGATATGGGATATTTCTTGAAGTTCTATTGTAGGAATTAGTAGCTCCACTTTTCGCTCCGTTGTATTAGTCACACGCAGAAACGCTTTCCATTGTCACAAGTGACAAGAGAATCGCCTGCATATATGCTGTCGGCTGAATATAGGCGCGGTAAATATCCGGTTTTTACTTTAGGATTAGACACACGAACCGTAAATCCGACGTTCGAACGACTCGGTACAACGATACTTTCGTGTAATTTAAAAGGAAAAATTCTATTACGCCAATAGATACAATTTGAACGGAAATCGATGCGCGCCTTGTGTGTATAGAAAAAGGAAGAGCCGAGGATACCTTGCTGAATAATGGGAAAATCGTCTGGGACGGCGTGGAAAAGAACGGGCGTATTAAAAAATATAATTTCAACAGCTCCAAGAGTATTAACGACATTGGTAGTTATTCCAGTGAGTTTCAGAGTATGCAGCGCGTTGATAACCGTATCAGAACGAAAGATACCGATTTTTATAGGATTAGGTTGGGTGCCGGTATCGACCATAAATGAAGTGGGCCCAACAAGGAAACGAGAACAAAGTTCTACTGTGGGGACGTCCCCGGTGGAGAGGTGGAGGACGTGGATGGTAGAGGATCGGCACTCAAGGAGAGAAGGGGGCGCGGAACAGCTAGACCTCGGCTCCTGCCCACGGCCGAGGCCCCAGGAGTGTTTCCCTGTAGACTATTTGCACTTGAATCTAGTTTATTATTGTTATTAAATTGCCGTTTTCGACATTCTGAAATTACATGCCCCATCCTCTTGCAATAATTGCAAATTTTTGTAGGAAAAATTGCCGAAACATGTGGGTTAGGAGCTTGAGAAAGGGGTGCTAACGGTTGAGGTGAATTGCGACAGGAACTGGAGAATGGTGACAGGTCTAGAGACGGGGGTTGAGGATTTTGAGGAGGTATACGATTTAAAGACCGCGATCGAGATCCCCCAGAACGCGTTTGATCACGTTCCAAACGTTTGCTTATAAGAATAGCTTTATTGTAAGCTTCTGTTAGATCTCGGTATCCCTCAAGGCGAATTTCGGCATGGTATTCTGGCGGTAGCCCTTCGAAAAATGAAACTAAAGCATCGGAATCTATTAATGATATCTCTGTACGGGATAGTTCTCGCCCGAATATATTTTGGTCTCCCTCGATTATAGCGGTTCTCAAATCCTTTACGCGTCCAATGTAATCTAAAATATGCTCATTAGGCCTTTTATAATTATTTCCGACGATTTTACTAGCAACCATCCTAGCACGCGCTCCCTGCAGAGGATCTGAACACTCCTTCGACTTCTAGAATACGAAGTAATCTCGATGCCGACGGTAAATCGACCGATCCTTCTAATACCGCCGGCCTGAATCCTCGCTCTTCCGCGGACGCTACTGCCGACATTCGCGAATTGTCTAGGAGAACGGCCTCTCTCGAACTACTCATTATAATATTATAATATTATAATATATAATAACCTCACTACATCTTTACGCGCGCTGTAGAAAACGACGTGTCAAATTAATATAGAACAGAAGTGCCGAAAAGAAAGAAAGCAGAAAAGAGTAACAATTCATACGTTGAGTCTGGCACATAAAATGTGTCATCCAAAATCGATATATCAAATTAACACACGCCGATGTCGGAAATTTAACACAAGGTTTTCCATATACAAAGGAATAGTAAAAGGCATTAAAGCTAACGCATTAACTTAAAATAAAATGCTAGTCACAATTACAGGTCGCCGTTACGAATGTCAACATAATATAATCCTAGTCCATATCGAACGAGGGAGGGGAGAACCGGAAGTTTAGATTGCAAGATGTACCGCTCGATAAGGATAAAAAAGAAATAAGAAAAAGGGGGGGAAATAGGAGCTGAGACGTAACAATATATATACTACATGGGCTGAAAAGTCTTTAACCTGACATATAGATGGCGCCACAAACTAAAAATCCTTATATTTCCTATAGAGTACCAACCTTAACTTAGATGCTGTAAAAATTTCATGATATTTCGTTGACTCGTGTACAAGTTATAGCTTTCGAAGTGACGTTACCTCTGAATTTATCTTTACTATGGAAAAAAGTGAATTTCGTGTTTTGATTAAACATTGCTTCCTGATGCGAAAAAACACTGTTGAAGCAAAGGCATG
Organism: Harpegnathos saltator; assembly: GCF_003227715.2. NCBI lineage: Eukaryota > Metazoa > Arthropoda > Insecta > Hymenoptera > Formicidae > Harpegnathos > Harpegnathos saltator. Next base: position 20,879 of record NW_020230435.1, on the reverse strand, counting down.
GCTTGATAAATGTTACGGCACATCTGCCCCACCGAATTCAACCATCAAATATTGGTTTGCTGAATTTCGTCGTAACTGTACGAGCACAAATGATGCACCACGTTCAGGAAGGCCAAATGAGGCAGTTACTCCAGAAAACATCCAGAAAATCAGTGAAATCGTGTTGAATGACCGCAAAATGAAATTGAGTGACCTAGCTAACATCATAGGCATCTCAAAGGAACGCGTTGGTCATATCATTCATGAATATTTACACATGAAAAAGCTTTGCGCGCGTTGGGTGCCGCGTTTTTTGACAATTGAGCCAAAAGCGCAACGTGTTCGACTTTCAAAGCAAAATCTGGCCCTGTTTAACCGCAATAAGAAGGAGTTTTTGCGTCGATTTGTCACAATGGATAAAACATGGATCCATCACTACACACCGGAGTCCAATCGGCAGTCAGCGGAGTGGTTATTGCCTGGTGAAAGCCGTCTGAAGCGCCTGAAGACACAACAATCAGCCGGCAAGGTTTTGGCCAGTATTTTTTGGGATGCGCATAACATAATATTCATTGATTATCTTGAACATGGTAAAACTATCAATAAAGAATATTACTGTACATTACTGGATCGATTGGACGACGAGGTCAAACGGCCACATTTGGCAAAGAAAAAAATTTTGTTTCACCAAGACAATGCTCCAGCTCACTCGGCTCGCGATATGACCGATAAATTAAAGAAATTGCGCTATGAATTGGTCCCGCATCCCCCGTATTCTCCAGACCTGGCCCCCAGCGACTATTTCCTTTTTCCCCGACTGAAGCAGTGGCTCGCTGGTAAAAGATTTTATTCGAATGAGGAGATCAAGTTGGAAACAAATGCCTATTTTGAGGGACTTGACACCGAGCACTATAATACCGGCATCGAAATGTTACCGTTACACTAAGTGCATTTCTCTAAATGGAGATTATGTCGAGGAATAAAAGACTTTTTTCATTAAAAAATCGTTTTTTCATTGTTGAGCCAAAGACTTTTCAGCCTATGTATAGGGTGTTGACCATGAAAGAAGGAGGGCGTACTAGGTGGCGACGGGACGCCGTGCTTTCGGGACCTGCATCTCATTTTTCGTTCCGAAGAGAGAAAAGTATCGAGAGCGCGGTAGTCGCTAGACCGGGAATCGAACCCGGGTTTTTCGCTTGCCGGACGACTGCTCTAGACCACTGAGCTATCTGACGCTCCACGTTCACGACACTCTCCCCTCCCCAGATAACGTTGAGAGATGTCGTTCGGAAGCGACATCTCTAGTGCTATCCCGAGCGCATGGCGACTACAGAGAGAGGCATTGTTACTTTGTACCTGGTGGTACAAGCTGACAGTCTCTCAAAGTCAAAGGTTGCTATCCTTTTAAGACCTGCTGTCCATGTATGCCGGCCTCCACCGTTGCCCCTCCTTATCCGGTGCAAATAATAGAAATAAGCCCCGGGGTCGACGCCATATTTTGGCTGCCCCCGGGCGCTTGCGTTTTTTTTTTTTTTTTTTGCAACACCCCGAAGGGTGTTTGAAAGCTTAACATGCAGACGAAAGTTGGAGATAGATTGGGTGTAGCCGAGAAGAAAAGTCATGTACCATAATGTCAAATTGGAAATAGTTACCGAGTTATTAATTAAAACATGTAAGCCAACGAGCGCGTAGAGAGCGGAGGATGGCCGAAGTAAGCACGTAGACATTTGATACAGGCGGAGTCAGCGAGTTGCGGTAGGCAAGCGCGCGCGGCGAGGAGCAATGTAAGCAACAAGAGGCGAGCGCGCGCGACGAGGAGCGAGCGAGCGCGAACGACGAGGAGCGAGCGAGCTATTTCCTAATCGCTCGCTCGCTCCTCTTCGCGCTTGCTCTCCTCTTGTCGCTTGCGCTCGCTCACTCCTCGTCTTTCGCGCTCGCTCGCTCCTCGTCGTTCCCCGTCGCTCGCTCCTCGTCGTTCGCGCTCGCTCGCTCCTCGTCGTTCGCGCTCGCTCGCTCCTCGTCGTTCGCGCTCGCTCGCTCCTCGTCGTTCGCGCTCGCTCGCTCCTCGTCGTTCGCGCTCGCTCGCTCCTCGTCGCACGCGGTCGTCTCTTGTCGCTTACGTTGCCCCTCGCCGTGCGCGCTTGCCTACTGCAACTCGCTGACTCCGCCTGTATCAAATGTCTACGTGCTTACTTCGGCCGTCCTCCGCTCTCTACGCGCTCGTTGGCTCACATGTTTTAATTAATAACTCGGTAACTGTTGCCAATTTGACATCATGGTACATGACTTTTCTTCTCGGCTACACCCAATCTATCTCCAACTTTTGTTTGCATGTTAGGCTTTCAAATACCCTATATATACAGGGTGTCCGGAATGTGATCATTAATATTTTGTGTACTGGTAGAACTCCTGGTTAAAGCAATTAAAAAAGTCCTGTGCCATTTTACAATTTTTTGAATATTTATTCCGTAATTAATTAAAATGTGTAAACGAATGAGCGCATGAGAAAGCGACAGGACGGGTTCTGTGTATAAGAAGATGGCTTACCTCGCGCAGCGAGAGGTAACCGTAAGCGACAAGAGGTAAAATCACTAGATATATAAAGTACCGCAATTCATGAAACCCATGCTTTAGCAGATTGGACTGAAAATGGCGTCGAAAAGTGTATATAGTGTACACTTTATGTCATAGATATACACTTAGTATAAGTCGCGTAATGTATCGTGACAGTTATTATCGTATGCGACTGAAAGGAAAAAGACATGTGTAAAACGTAAATAATCAACGAACGAAATGTCAGCGTGTTGTATCGATAATTGTAACAACCGTAGTGAAAAGGGATTTCGACTTTTCGGTGTTCCATCAGCACAGAAAAGGCGAGACGAATGGATGGTACTGATTGGGAAAAATACATTACCGAAATGGGCTGCAGTTTGTGAGGTATAATCAAGGAAGTATAATTGCATGTAAGGTAATTTTACGTAAGTAATGTAAGGTATATTTTACAGTAATATTTATCATATATGTGCGTATTTTGCAGGTGCACTTTGATGAAAATCAATTTGAGCAACATAGACAAGATGGAAGAAAATTGCTTCGTCCTTTTGCTACACCGAATCTATTGCTGAAACGCATAGTTGCTACAAACACAATACATACATCCAAACATGAAATATTAGATTGGTACAGATGAAATGGCCATTTTTTAATTCTTAATTTAAATTTTTATTCGATTCACTTTATATACATCTCGTCAATCGAAATAGTCTCCCTCCACCTCAATATACTTCCCCCAACGTGATACAAGCGCATCAATGCCTTGTACGTAGAAATTAGAAGAGCGAGATGCAAGAAATTCGTTGAACGCATTTTTCACGTCGCTTTCTGTTTGGAATATCTTTTCACTTAAAAGTTATCCAGATGTTTAAATAAATGGTAATCAGTTGGAGAAAGGTCAGGAGAATAAGGAGGGTGAGGGAGAACTTCGCATTTGTATTCTGTTAATGTTTCTACAGTTTTTTTTTGCGGTCTAGCATTATTATGGAGCAATAACATACCGCGTCTATTTAATAACGCCGGCTGTTCAATACGCAGTTTTCCCAGCACAATGTCAATTTCTTGTCAATATCTGTCAGCATTTATAGTTTCACCTTTTTTCAAAAACGAAAAATGCATAATACCCTTGGCAAACCACCATACAGATACCATAACTGTACGTGGATGAAGACTCGGTTTCGGCATGTGTTTCGGAGTTTGATCAGCATCTAAGCACTGGGCAAAACGTCGACGATTGTCATAAAGAACCTACTTTTCATCACACGTTACTATTCGATTCAATATTCCTTCATTATTGTGTCGGGAAAGCAAAGATGAGCTGATTTCCATACAGTGAAGCTTGTCTCTCTCACAAGTAACACTACCTAACTGATACTCACCGATTTGAATGAAACCTAACATACTTATTAAACACCGAAAAATATTAAATACGTATTTTTTTGTTTCGGCTAAATACGCTTTTTAGGAGTAGAAAGCACCACTCAACTCCTGGAGGTGAAAACAGTTATGGCTCATTATTTCTGAAACGATACATTTTCTGAAAAAAGTGCTTAGGACCAAAGTTGTAGAGTTCAAAGTGATGCACTTGATGGCGACCTTGAAATCGACCTTTGTATCGTCTTGCACAACTTCCGAAACATCTTCTGAATTATCTTCAACTAAAACAGCATCAGGAATCACAGTAGCATCAATACAGTTCAAAGTATCATAAGTCTTTTTAAATATATCAAAATTGATAGCGTCTTTTATCAAATCTGCAAGTTGAGAAGCGATTGATCTTTCTTCATCTATTATTCTAGATTCTATATTGTACACTGGGTCCTCGAAAGTGAGGCATAATAACTTTAAAATATTTTTGGGTTTAATGACTGCGACGTAATTTCTTTTCGCCGTCGTCAAATTGCCGTCGGCCCACGCGCCCCGGCCGTGCGTACTCTCACCAAGTTGTTGGACGCCAGATGCAGCGGGCTGCACCGATCACCAACACCAACGAAAAACCACCAAATGGCCGAGACACGCGAATCCGACGGGACCGGTAGCTCCTCGGAAATTAAAGTCGGTAGACGGGAGGATTCGATCGGGAAGTTATCAGGAAACAAAGAGTAGCACTGAGCGTTCAGATTATCTCCCTTTTATTGTGTCACGGGAATCGGTACGGTCCGACCCCTCGATACGATACACCTCGCTGCGTTCTCTCGCGAGTTCGAGACTTGCTCTGCGCTCACAAATAGTAGCCCAGACACGGTACGCACGGGACACCGAAAGAGAAAAACAGGTGGACGGTCTTACACAGTCGGGAACCTCCCGGCGGTGTGGTCCTTCGTCCTCCTTCCTCCGCTCGCTCTGGTGCAACACAGCCACCGACGGTATCTCCTTGGGCGAGTGGAACACCAAAACTTTTTCTCTCGCTAACGGCAAAAATGAATTTCCTACACAGCGATATTCGGTAGCTAATTATAGGCGATCCGCAATAATCGGAAGCAGACTGGCGATATCAGAGAGTGCGAAAGCGGTAATCCTCTCTTTTATTTTCACAAAACAGCTTTCCTCCTTTCTTCCTTGTCTCTCCTTTGTTTTGTCTAGAGGCTCTTCTCTCCCCGTTCCTCGTTTTCTCTCCCAATACGGGAATCCTTCCGCGGATCTTTGTTTTCGATCCGCGGGACAGATGCTCGGTCTCACTCTCGCGCGCTTTCTCTCTCTCTCTCTCTCTCTCTCGCGCGCGCTTCCGCTGTCTTCGCGTGCGCCTAGGCCAGGTTTTTCTCGCACTCGGTCACGCGTCGAGCATGGGAGCGACGGTATTTTCGTTCGATATTCCTACTGGCCTGTGGACAACGAAAACGGCAACGAAAATTTTTTGAGACGATACGGGAGTCGATAATAAAAAAAGATAATGGGAGCATTCACCTGAGGTGGCTGTCCTGGCGATGGGTGATGTTCTCTTCTTCCTCCTGGCTCCTCCGGTCTTGATGGTCGGCGTAGGAGGTCCAGGAACACAAAGTCCCGCTCGGGGACGCGGGACCGTCACACCTGCGCGCTCTTACCACTAATAATAACTAATCACGATTTCGGGGGAGAGTCCTTTGTATTCGCGCAACTCTTAGGACCTCTTCCCCCCCCCCTCGCCTCGCGGTATAGGGATCGCCATCTTGTGACGGGTGCCTCCGGGCTGCCACGTCACATGACATGAAATTTTACAGATTAACAATGCTTTAATAATATTATAACAGAGATTCAATGTAAATTCATAGAAAGCAGAGTTTATGATTGTATAAGCCTAAATGAAATTAACACAAAAAATAGTCGTAGAATCAAATGATGGAAAAGTACTTGCAGTAAATACTTTCCGAAAGAATTTTGAAAACATTCACAAGAAACAGCAGTCGTAAGAGCAATTAACGTAAAACTATAAACAATGAACATTCGCCTAAGTACAGATGTGGAAATGATGGTTGATGGTATATTCGAACGAAATTCACGAGCAAGATAGCTCATAGCAAATAAGTGATCAAGAAGTAATTTTGAAAAATGCTTGCTCAACGACAGTCGGGAAAATAATAATTGATCATGTCCGAATGAAATCCTAATACAAAATAAAGAGTAAAAGGTATTGTGGATAACTCCAGAGTAGCAATAAAAATTTTAAAAAATTTGAAAATTTCTAATATAGCATGAAGGTAATGTTTAACTTACAATTAGAGTGACATTTTATGTTTTCTTATCTTTACTTCTGAACTTACTTACAAAACTTTTTTCTCCTTATTTTTTTCTATAAATTTGTGCCTATTTTCCCATTACGTTAGATTTTTTTCTTTTTTTAGGAAAATAATGCAACAAATCAATTCTGAAGACAGATTTAGTCAACGCATAAAATTACTGATTATATATACAGGATGTGGTCGAAGTCCGGCAACGGCTAATTATTTCCAAATTTAATTGACCTTGAAAATCGACCTCAAGGTCGACTTCTAAGTCGCCATCAAGTGCATCACTTTGAACTCTACAACTTTGATCCTAAGCACTTTTTTCAGAAAATGTATCGTTTCAGAAATAATTAGCTATAACTGTTCCCACCTCCAGGAGTTGAGGGATGTTTTCTACCCCTAAAAAGCATATTTAGCCGAAACAAAAAAACACGTATTTAATATTTTTCGGTGTTTAATAAGTATGTTAAGTTTCATTCAAATCGGTGAATATCAGTTGGGTAGTGTTACTTGTCAGTCAGTTTATGTGGTACCCATTTGTCAAGCTTTTTCACTTTCCCCATGGCCTTTAGGTGTCGGGAAACAGTGGAATAGTGAACGTTGATGCTGTGTGCAATATCTCGAACTGATAAACGCGAGTCTGCTTCAACCATGTCTTTCAAAACACTATCATCAATCACTGATGGTGCATGGTCGCGAGGCAAATTGTCGAAATTTGTATCACCAGACCGAAACTTTTCAAACCAACGTCTAATGGTTCGACCACTTACAGAACCTTCCCCAAAAGCAGTGTTTATGTTTCGCGTTGCCTCGACCGCACTATGACCAAGTTTGTATTCGTACAAGAATATTATCCGCATTTCCTTACTTTCCATGTCGAAGAGACAGCGATTTTCAACGATATAAACAATGTGATAAAAGTAAAGTTATGCGTGCGAATTTACGTGTGGGGCATATACTTTTCAAATATCACGCATGCAACGACAGCTGCATGAAAAGAGCTGAACTACTCGGCCGGGAAATTTAAATTTTGAAAAACGGCCATTTCATCTGCAACAACCTAATTTTTAGTCATGTCGAAGATTTAGATAGAATGTAGTAAGTATGACAGAATACAAAAACACATTGAAGTAAGAATGTAAATGATCTGAATTGCGTTTTTGTATAAACACAAATGTTAGGGCTTGAGCACAATAGACATTAGGAATAAATATTAATAATAAAGAGTCTAAGTTCCTCTTCAATCTAGCATCATCATTCTATCCTTGTTGTTGGATCACTGAATATTGCTTGTATCACTGAATATTTAAATATTAATAGGTTTGAAAATTTTAATAAGTTTGAACGATCGCGAGCATCAAATACAACTTAACCTTCTTCCTAATATTTGTATTATATCTTCCTTTAATATTTATTTCTATTTCTAATATGTTGTCTATTGTGCTCAGACCTTTATTTTAATATACATTACTTAAATTGAAACATATTTATACATGTGCAGACGAACATACAACACATAATGCAATTGAAAATACTTTCCATATCGATGTCGAGTGTAACAATAAGAATAGTGAACTGGATGCAAGAACACTCATTGAAGCAGAAGTAGTACAACCTACCAAAACAACCAATTCTGGAGACATTGCAGTGAAGCGTAATATATATGATGAAACAACTGTTAAAAAATTGAAGCAATCATTAAAATAGATGCAACAAAAAAATCGTCTATTGAAAAAACGGTTGCAAAAAAGGAATGCACATTTTCAGACATTGTTTAACAAAGACCAAACGGATTTTCTCGCACGTAATACACAAAGGGGACACACATGGTCTGCAAATACTATAAATAAAGCATTGAGACTATATGTGGCCTGCGGTTAGGATATGAAGAATTGCGCAGGCAGAATCTACCATATCCAAGTATCCGCACTTTACAGCATCGTATACAGGGCTTACACTTTAAGCCAGGTACTTATGAAGAGATAATGAACCTTATAAAAATAAAGGTAGTGTAAATAATAATTGCTGTCATAAACATAAACATTTGTTTATAATTTTGTAATATAATACTCACAAGGAGATAACGCCAATTAGAAAATCGTTTTTCGAACGAGTGATAGTGCGTTCGATAGCTTATATGTAGGTATGAATTATGTTGTTCACATACGCATTTTTTATTATAAATATTTGGAGGACAGCATAGTTGGTTAACATTTAAAAACATTTCTCTTTCGTCAGCTAATTTGGACGCATACCATGCATATTGAAGCATACATTTAAATCCAAGATTTAAATCCAAGATTTAAATGTATTCCATCCAAGAGTTCCAAGAGTTCCATCCAAGAAATCCAAGAGTTAAATGTTAACATGCTTTCCTTCAAATATTTATAATAAAAAATGCGTATGTGAACAACATAATTCATTCATAAAATGTTCGTGGTGCGACAAAGTTTTATGTTTCCAATGTTTCTACATGAATTTTCATCCACTATACGCGAAGCGATGGAAACATTTTATAATATGTAGACATTTATAAAGTTTGTATTTGATTTTGACATGTATAAAATTTATACGTTGCTTGAAAAATATATAATCAGTTCATACGATTTATATATTTTTTATTTCATATTGCGTTCAAATATCCCGAAATGTCCTTATTTTTTTATATAAAAACGAAATAAATTAAAAAATAAATAAATAATTATTAATAACATATTACTATATGTCGAAAATTAAAAAAAAAGAAAAAAAAACCATGAAGTGAAGCAGTCGTCGGTGGGATCCGAACGCTCGCCGCTGTTGCAAAAATCTATGTGTGGGAGCCTTAGCTTAAGACTCCATGCATGCAGTGAGCTGCGGCAAATGCTGCGGTGACCAATCAGGAGGGAGGCGCAAGTCCGGTTGCGACAAGCTCCGGCATGCGTCTGTCTCCTGATTGGTCACCGCAGCCATTTGCCGGAGCTCACCGCATGCATGGAGTCTTAGCTTTAGTCTCCTCAGCTACGCCGCTTACTCGAAAGAGGTCGTAAAGTTTTGCTTATGTGGGACGTAGTTGCGTGACCCTAACTTTATCTTTTAAATTCTCTTAAACAAAGGCGCATTGACACGAACGGCTCTAGGGTTTTCATCATCTACATACAAGCTATCGAACGCACTATGACTCGTTCGAAAAACGATTTTCCAATTGGCATCATCTGCTTGTCAGTAATATATAATTATAGATACAATCTTTTCGACCAGAAGAAAAACACGCAGTATTATTAATAGACGAAATGTCTATAAAACCGGGTTTACAGTATGATAGTTGTACGGCTTCAATTATTGGACGACCAACAATGAAATTATCAGGTGGATTAGATTGTAGCAATAAACAAGCTACTCATAACCATAGTGTTTATGCTGTGTGGTGTTTCCACGAAATGGAAGCAAACTGTTGGTTACGAATTCACAGCCAATTCATTTTGTGCTAATGAAATAGTGCAGAAGATCACAACAATAATTCAAAAGGCACACGATATTGGACTGACAATCAAGGTAATAATATCCGACATGGGCGCACTAAACAGAATTTGGTGGAAAATATTGAATATTACGGCTAGCAAATTTAGCAAAATCAATAATTCTATTCAACACCCATGCGACGACCAAGATAGATTGTTTGTTATGGCAGATACTGTTCACGTATATAAAAATGTTGCATGCTCACTAACATCGGGAAAAACATTTTATGTGGATGAAACAATAATGAAAAGATATAACTTGTCACATAAAGCAATTTCCATTGTGCCTATTCGTGAAGTATTTCATTTAGACCGAAACGAAACATTGAAATTGTGTCTACGTCTCACAGAACATTGTATAAATCCATCGCATTTTGAAAAAATGAATGCTGCATTAAGTGTTGCAGTATTGAATAATAATGTTGCTGCTGCAATATTATATCATATAAATCACGGCCGCATTGCTGATATACATAAGACTACTGCTTGGTTCTTAACAATAATACACAAGTGGTTCAAAATTATGACAAGTTATGAAAAACTTGCGTTATCTCATTCTAATGAATATACAATGATCATATAACGTTTCTAAAAGAGTTTATGGATATTGTGAGAGCAATAACAGTCGATGCTGGTAAATGGCAACCATTCCAGAGTGGTTTATTATTGTGTACACAAACTGCTCTGGATGTACAAGTAGAATATTTAGAGAAGTATAAGTTTAAATATACAGTCTGTAAAGTAAGAGCGTGCACGGCATAAATAGCAGTTGGCTTCAAGTATCGTTCTAGTTTTTTTGTGAGCCGATAGATGAAATCTTTGTCATGAATGCTTTGTCACAAAAGATTCAGTTGGCGTCGAACTCTAACCTGAGAAACACGTTAACCGCCATGAGTGCCGCATACGCATCGCGCTACGAGGCTGTGTTCCTCTGTTCCCACCCCAGAGGACCAAAAATGTCATATGCAGTGCCTGCTAACATGGGAAAGTCAAAATCGTTCGTCGCTAAGTGGGTTCAGCAATATAAGAAGATAAAAAATGTCGATGACTTGCCAGAACGTGGCTCGATAGGCAAAGTGACGCCGAATATGGAAAAAAAAAATTGTGAATTTATTTAAGCGGAACCCGACCTTAACATTGCGACAAGGAGCAGCAACATTAAAACGAAAGAGTATAGAAGTATCACATACAACTATTCGAACTCATCTCCTTGCGCTTAACCTCAAATATCGAAGCACAATGAAGAAACCACTGTAAGGCGAAAAACATGTGACGAAAAGACTCGCTTAGGTAAAGGAGAATTTGGACCGAGATTGAAGCAACGTGATCTTTACGGACAAAGTTTCTGTTTGGGGATATACTGCCATTCGACGTTAAGGTCAACTTTGACAAATAGATTAATACAACGGACTGTTAAACACCCTATAAAAGTTCATCTTTGGGGCTGCTTTTCGAAACAGGGTTTTGGAGCATTACATTAGTTTACATACAATTTAAATGCTCCGAAAATGCTTAAAATTTATGAGAAGTGGTTGTTACTGACTGCTGAACGATGCTTCATAAAAAAGAACGAGGACTGGATCTTACAGGAAAACAACGACCCAAAACACCGGAGCAAGCTTTGCACCGAGTGAAAAGAGCAGTCTGGCATCGTCACACTTGATTGGCCATTGCAGTCGCCAGATGTAAAAATTGAAAATGTGTGGGCATATCTCAAGCACAAGCTTCGAGGAAAAAGAGTGCACTTTGAAGCAGCTGACACGACAAATTCGTCTCATTTGGAGGTCTTTACCGAACGAATACGCAGTCAACTTAGTGAAAATTATGCCTCGGAGATGCCAAGCAATTATCAATGCCGTTGGTGACTGGACTTATTATTAATAGTATAGCATTTTTCTTCTCATGGAGTACAACAAATCCATGTACTTAAAAATCATTAAAAATAAATTTTTCTACACATTAACCCTCTTACTTTACAGACTGTATATTACTTGGACGACTTACACAAGACGCCTTGGAAAATTTATTTCCATTAATCCGAGGGAGACAACCTGTTCCAAATATACGTGATTTCAAACATGCATTATGATTAATTTCCTTATCCCAGTTCCAAGCAAATATTGATCATGGCAATTACTCGATGTGATTTTGATCATCTCATTAAATATTGTACTACATTAAAACAACTTCAATGCAAAAAGATTGCTGCAGAGGTACAATTTCTGGATAATATTGATGAAGACAGTAGGAACTGAAACAGATTTCAGCGATACTGTACAGACAGTTTTATACCATTTAACAGGTGCCTTATTATTTAAAATAAAAAATTTTACTTGTAAGAAATGTTTCACACCGCTTATAACAACTAGTAACACTGATGATAATAATAATAATAATTTACACTATTTTCCGAAATTAAGACAATTTAAAAAAAACAGTATTATTTCCAACTGCAGACATATTTGATGTTATACAGGCTGAAGAAAAACCCCGGGACCCCTGAAAATTTCGAAAAATATACATTTTATAAAAAAAATGTTTCAGACAGAAGTTGTAGCGTCGAAAAAGATCTATTTACCGATCTTAACAATTTGACCTTGAGTGGCGTCATCAAGGTCAGGACAAAAGGTCACCTCGGATTTTTTAAATGGATCCCCCAATTTTGTATTGCATATTCTTATAGCCCTTCTTCAGACCTTTTCAAAGCATTACGGTTGTATCCAATTTGAATAAGCTGTTCCGAAGTAATCTAGTTTTTTAAAGTAAGATATCTAGCCAACTAAGGCAAGGTCGGAGTGATCAAATCAACTAAGGCAAGATCGGAGGGTGATCCAGCCAACTCGTAAAAATAATTGTGCGACTAACTTCCATGCGTTGGCTCCTATTGGCCAATTTCTGTCTTAATTTCGTTGATTGATTTATTTCAGTTATTTATTTATTTTAACTATTCTGCTGTTCGATGTTTATTTCTTCTATTTACTCATTTAATACTCATTACAGTTTAGTGAATCGCAAACTCGACTGAAATTCCTCTATTTTTTTGAAAATTATTAAAAGTTTGAAAACAGTTTGAAGCTAGTTGTAAGCTGACTTAATTGCACTTCATTCCGTGCTCATTATTATTCTTCAGCACTGTCTTTAGAAAAACTTTGAATTGATCCAAATATTGGGTATGGGAATAAGTTTTAATCGTTTCCCCATAGATGGCATTAATAGTATCGCTTGCATCTTTTCTAACCTTTTGATACATTTAAAAGGTGTATATGTAAGCTGGTAAACGCGGTATAAGACTTTTGTTTGGAGTGCAAACAGCAAGTATTCATATCGCATCGAAAATGTCGGAATTTGTTCCAAAAAAGCAGCATTTGCGGGAAGTTCTTCTCCACTACTATCTTTTGAAGAAAAGTGCTGCGGAAACGTGCCGTTTGCTTGTGGATCTTTACGGCGACCATGCTCCATCGGAGCCAACTTGCAGATATTGGTTTTAACGCTTCAAAAGTGGTGATTTCGATGTCAACGACAAAGAACGCGATGGTGCCCCAAGAAAGTTCCAAAATGAGGAACTTGAGAAATTGCTTGATATTGATCCATGTCAGACACTTGAAGAATTGTCTGCAGTATTGGATGTTGATCGATCCACCGTTGGAAAACGCCTACATGCGCTGGGAATGGTTCAGAAGGCAGGAAATTGGGTACCACACGAGTTGAAGGAAAGGGACATTGAAAGGCGCTTGGTCACGTGCGAAATGTTGCTTCAACATTAATACGACAAGAAAGAAAGAGTTCTTTTGCATCGGATCATCACTGGCGATGAAAAATGGATTCACTACGACAATCATAAACGCAAATTAGCATGGGTGAGGCCAGGTGAACCAGGTCTATCAACGCCAAAGCGCAATATTCACGGGTCAAAGGTCATGCTCTGTATCTGGTGGGATATGCGGGGTGTAGTCTACTATGAGCTGCTGAAACCGTCTGAAACTATCAATTCCCAACGTTACCGACTTCAACTAATGCGTTTGAAACAAGCTATTCAAGATAAACGGCCGGAATGGCGCGATAGACACGAGAAGCTGATTTTGCAGCACGACAATGCTAGGCCATATGTTGGTCAACCCGTCCGGACATACCTAGAAGGGGTGAAATGGGAGGTCCTACCTCACCCGCCGTATTCACCAGACATTGCCCCTTCAGACTATCATTTGTTGCGGTCGATGCAGTCGGCACTTACTGGAGAGCGCTTCACCTCATATGACAACATACAAAAATGGGTCAATGACTGGATTGCCTCGAAAGAAATAGAATTCTTCACTCGAGGAATTCGTTTATTGCCCGAAAGATGGGCGAAGGTTGTCGATTCAGATAGAAAATATTTTTAGTAAAATCATTTACTATTTTCATATTCAAACTATGTTTTTTGTCTACGTAAAAAACGATTGAAACTTATTCCCATACTCAATATTAATTTAGTCGATTAGACTAAATCTTACCACTTCTGCTTGTCAATATGGCAAGTCTTTCAGAACGAGAACGCATATCTCTTTTGATGATGAGAGGATGGGGTGATCGACTAAGGTACAATGATGTGAGGCTGCTTTTTAATGAAACTTTTCGTAATCAGGGTAATACCATTTCAAAATCTACCGTTGAAAGAACGATAAGGCGTTTCCAGGAAACTGGAAGTGTGAAAAATCGTGTAATACCAGGTAGGCCAGTATCAGCAACAAGTGTAGAAAAATCATTAGATGTTCTACAATCCTTTATCGAAAATCCGCATGATTCGACTCGCAAAGTAGGACAGCAACATGAAATAGATCAAATGTCTGTGCTTAAAATATTGAAAATGAATAAATTTCATCCTTATAAGATCCATCTTGTACAAGAGCTAAATGAAGATGATTTTGATAGGCGCATAGAATTTTGTGATTTGATGATGGAAAAAATAGCCGAAGATCCTAACTATCTATCAAATGTAGTATTTTCAGATGAGGCAACATTTCAGTTAAATAGCCACGTTAATCGACACAATTGTAGATTTTGGTCAGAAATCCTCACTGGATTGAAGAAACACACACACAGTATCCACAAAAAGTGAATGTTTGAGTAGGCATTTTGAATAATATTCTCATAGGTCCACTCTTTATTGATAATATTGAAATCTAACAGCGATAAAATATGAGAATATACTAAGAAACGAAATAGTTCCAGCGAAGCAATCATGGATGACAACTTCGAGCATACATGGTTCCAACAAGATGGTGCCCTCCCACATTACAGAAGGGACGTCCGTGATTATCTGGACACAGTGTTTCCCCATCGATGGATAGGTAGAAGAGGACCTATAGAATGGCCTCCTCGATCACCCTATTTATCACCTAACGATTACTTCCTGTGGAGCCATTTAAAAGATAGAGTTTGTGACGGTAACGCCCGCGGGGTTCGGTGCGATCGGTCGCCCACCATCGCGCCTGGCTCGTCGCTTCCGCGACGCTTCGCTCGCCGCCGCGCCGGTACGTTACTCGGGTGAAGGGGGTCGAAGGTAGATTCTCGCAGAAAATGTGCGTCCGGCGTTTGGTGTGTTAACAAGTGTGGTGCGTGAGGCACCCCGTTTATTTAAAAAAAAAAACAACGATATTTCTCTATTTATATATGTACTACATGGGCTGAAAAGTCTTTGGCCTGACATATAGATGGCGCCACAAACTAAAAATCTGTGGGGACTTTGAGCTCCCCAAAGCGCACGCATCCGTTTTTCCGTGCGGCGCTATAGAGCGCGCGCAAGTGTCACTCGTGCGGGGAAAAAAGAGCAACGAATCAGTAACCGTTGGAAGCGCTCACAGAGTTAACGGATAATACGATCGCTAGTCAGCTTGAGTATTTGTTTTTTGTCGTGTGTGACACCGCGATTTCTGCACGCGGTCGCGATTGTGCGAGAGCGGGCAAGCAGGAGCATCGGCTCCGTTCGGCCCACACACATATACATTGCGACGCGATTATCGCTCGCCGTCGGCAAACTGCCGTCGGTCCGCGCGTCTCGGCCAACCTAGCTCTCACAAAATCAGTTGGGCGCCAGGTGCAGCGGGCTGCACCGTTCACCAACGCTACGCGACACCTCACCAAAGGGCCGAGACACGCGAAGTCGACGGGACCGGTAGCCCTTCGATATTTAAGTCGGTAGACGGGAAGGGTTCGTTGGAAGTCGGGAACGACCGGGAAAACACAAAAATAACGAGGCGCGTTTCGACTATCTTTAGCTTTATTATTTCGGGAATCGGAACGGTCCGACCCCCTCGATACGATACACTCCGCTCGGGCTCTCGCGAATTCGAGATTGCCCGCTACGCCGATAACTTTAACGAGACTTTCTACTCTCACGACACCGAAACGATAATGCAGGTGGAAGGTCTTACACAATCGGGAACCTCCCGGCGACGTGGTCCTCCTCTCGTCTCCCTCTCACGCTCGCTCTGGCACACGCTGCCACTGACGTCTCCTCCGCTTGCTGACGCCAAAAACTTCACACACTAAATCCCTCGCTTGTATTTCCCCTTTTTCGGTAGCCGATATTTCTCCGGTACTATATCGAAGCAGGTCGGCGATATTAGAGAGCGACAATAGGAGTCTCCTCTTTTTATCTCCTTCTCCCCTGACAGACTTTCTTGTCCGTCGGTGTTGTCTCGTGCTACCCGTCTCTCCCCGTTCCTCGGTAAATCTCCCTATACGGGAATCCTTCCGCGGATCTTTGTTTTTCGATCCGCGGGACGGGTGCTCGGTCTCACTCTCTTGCTCACTCTCTCTCTCTCTCTTGCTCACACTCGCCCGATCTCAGTGTTCAGGCTGGCTTTGTTTAGCCGGCGTTCACGCGCCAAGCACGGGAACGCCGACCGTTCGGCGCGATATCCTTGCAGGCCTGTGGACAACGGAAGCGACAGCGAGAACCTTTCACGACGATACGAAACCGATACTAGCATTATTAAAGGAGTGCATTCACCTGGGGTGGCGGTCTTGCCGAGGGGGTGTCATCCTCTTCCTTCCTCCACCGATCCCTCCTCTCCTGATGTGCGGCGCCGGAGGTCCAGGGGCACAGAGCTCGGGGACGCGGGACCGTTCCACCTGCGCGCTCCGACTACTAACACTAATTATTACGGGGGAGAGCGCAAGGCGACCCCCCCCCCCCCCGAGAGTCTCGCCTAAGGGCCGAAAGGTCGGCCTGTGACGGGCGCCTTTCCGGCTGCCACGTCACAACTCCCCCCTCCCCGACGAAGACCTGGAAGGTCTTGTGCCCGCCGTCCACGCCGCGGACCATCCACCTGCTTCTCATTCGGTCTCTCTCGCGAGTCTCGATACGGCACGCGATGGAGAAACCGCGAGCCCCAGACGGGGCTCCTCCCGTCTTCCGGGGGAGGGTTCGCACAAAAAAAAAAACCAAAAAAAAAAGAAAGGGGAAAAAAAAAAGGACGGAAGGGGTAGGAAAGAGAAATGGCGTGACGGCTCTTACTATCTTTTTTTATTTCATCGTAATCCACAGGAAAAAAAAATTTTCCCCAGCCCCAAAAAAAAGAAAAGAGAAAAAAAAAACCCGACACCAAAAAAGAAAATCCCCGATACATAAGATCTTCCTTTCGGGAGCGGTACGCGGGAGTGGCCTTCTCCGGCCGAGCGGCCCTCTAACCGCTTCTTCGCCACTCCTCCCGGCAACGCGGGCAGTCCCGAAGGGTCGCTCCCCGTTCTCCGCACCGATAACAAAATTCTTCCCCGCGGCTATCAGGGCACGCGGAGTATCGGTGCCCGGGGCTGCCACAATTCCAGCAGCCCCCAGCGCGGCCTCGAGACCGCGGCCTCCGCGCCCCGGGCGTCCCCCCTCGCGATCCGCCGGCCCCCGAGGTTGATCCAGCCGCGGGTCGGGGTCCAGGCTCTTCGCGGACCGGCGAGCGGCTCCCCCTCATCTCTCGCCCGGCCTCCTCCCTCGCTTGCACCAACAAATCATCCCAGAGGTCCCACCACCCCTCCGTCTGCGTCTGCACATATTGCACGACGCGGGGTGGAGGAACCGTCTGGGTAGCGGCGTCCACCATCAGAGGGATCTCCCGGACCGACGGCCCCTCGTGCGGTAGTCGTCTCACCCCGGTGGGTCTCCCAAACGTCCCCCGCTCCGGCCCAAAATCCGGGATGCTCCCGGGCTATGGTCCGGAAAACACTGCGATAGCGACGACGGAAGGCGTCCCACTTTCTCTCCGTCTCGGACATGCCGCCCTCCTCTTAGCGCGGTACGGTACGGTAACCTAGGAGGCAAGCGGTTCTACGTAAGGTTTTAGTTCCTTGACGTGTACTTTTCCGATAAGGCTCCCGTCCAGTCGCGCGAGCTCACACACCACCGCGGACCGTACTCTAGAAACCTGAAATGGGCCGTCAAACTTCGGCGCTAATTTTGCGGCCGTGTGTTGAGCCGCGGACGACAGCACGTGCTGTCGCTTCCACACCAAAATCGCCCCTCCTGTACGCGACGGGACGCCTACGTAAATTATAACGCCTCGATTGGCGCTGATACGCGGACTCTAGATTTTCCGCAACCCAGGAATGTATTGTCTGCAACCGACGCATGCGGGCCTACCACTCGGCCGGATCCCGCGACGATATTTCAATAATTTTTTCCCCTCGACGCCTCGCGGAACTCAGCGGGTCTAATTCGCGTCCGAGGTTGAGGAACGCAGGAGAAGTCCCGATCGACGGGTGATGCGCGGAATTATACGCGAAACGAAAATCGGTAAGGTGCGCATCCCACTCGCGGTGGTCGTCTCCGAGGAAGGCCACGATCATTGTTTTTAAAATTCGGTTCACCCGCTCGACCGGATTGGCCTGGGTGATACGGCGGTACGGTACTGTGATGTATGCCGTTTTCTTTTGCGAATTGCTCGATATCCTTATTCACGAACTCGGTACCGTTGTCTGTCAACAAGACCTTCGGTGTTCCCCAGCGCGAATTACGAGATCGTCGAGAGCGGCCCGAATGAGCTTTCCGTTCGCGCTACGCAAGGGCCGGCACTCCATCCATTTGGAAAATAAATCCTGGATCACTAAAAGATAGGATAACCGGCCCGGCTGCGCGGCAACGGGCCCATTATGTCGGCCGCGACCACTGTCCAGGGCTTCTCGACGACCCTCCGACCCATCAGCCGGCAGGGGCCTGCTGGTCCACCTTGGTCCGCTGACAGACCTCGCATCGTCTAACGAAATTTGCGGTATCCCGAAACATATTGGGCCAATAATAGACGACGGCAAGACGATGATAAGTCTTCTCGACGCCCAAATGGCCCGCCTGAGGATGATCGTGGGATTCCCCGAGCGCCTCGCCCCGCGATTCGCCCGGCAACACCAACTTCCAACGATCGAGATCCTCCACCAAATCGGAAATTATTTTCGCGGGCCGCAAGAAATATAATTTTTCCTCAATAATTCGCCAAGTCGGGAACGCTTCGGGTCCTTCGAGACCTCACGATAACGCTTGCGGTATTATTTGTCGGAGGTCTCCGTTACCTCCGACTCGACATTCGCTTCGAGATCGCTTCCGCCTCCCATTGCCGTGGCCGTCATGGGGGTCTCGGAATCCCCCTCATACATGCGCGATAGCGCGTCGGGAACATGATGCAACGCTCCCTTACGATGTATGATTTCGTAATCATACTCTAGTAGCTCTAACGCCCAGCGTGCAAGTCGACCCGTGGGATTGCTCAAATTGTGTAGCCACCTTAAGCTGCTGTGATCGGTAATCACGGTAAAACGGTAGCCTTCCAAATAAGGTCTGAATTTCTTATCGCCCAAACGACTGCTAAACACTCGAGCTCCGTGGTGCTGTATTTTCTTTCCGCGTCCGCGAGCACGCGGCTCGTGTACGCGATGACGCGCTCGACCCCGTCGATCGTCTGCGTCAACACGGCCCCACGCCCACCGAACTCGCATCGGTCTGTACGATAAATGGTACTTCGAAATTTGGGCACGAAAGAATCGGAGCAGTGGTCAAATCAGATCGTATCCTCTCAAAAGCGGTAGTTTGCTCGGTAGTCCACTCCCATCGCCTGCCCTTCCTGAGCAGTCGCGTGAGCGGTTCGCTAATAGATCGCGAATTTCGGTAAGAAGCGACGATACCACGACGCCATCCCTAAAAAGCGGCGCAGTTGCTTTAAATTGGTCGGCGTCGGGTATTCGAGAAGCGGCTTGACTTTCTCGTCGTCGACCTTTAAACCGTCCCGGTGCACTAAAAACCCGAGATATCTCACTTCCGAGCGGCAAAATTCGCATTTTTCTAAATTCACGGTAAGTCCGGCCGAGCTGATCTTTTCGAGAACGCGCGATAACCATTCGAGATGCTCTTCGAATGTTTCGGTAACTACGACAATATCATCCAAATACGCGAATGCATGGGGCTCCATTTCCGGCCCGATTAATTTATCGAAAGCCGTTGAAACGTGGCCGGAGCCCCCGA
Source organism: Harpegnathos saltator (assembly GCF_003227715.2). NCBI lineage: Eukaryota > Metazoa > Arthropoda > Insecta > Hymenoptera > Formicidae > Harpegnathos > Harpegnathos saltator. The sequence continues at coordinate 663 of NW_020230435.1, read as the reverse complement.
TAATCCGTACGGCATTCGCGTAAAGTGATAGTGGCCTTTGCCCGGTACGGAAAAAGCGGTAATCTCTCGACTTTCTGTTGCCAGCGGTATCTGAAAGTAGGCCTGACTCAGGTCTATCGTCGAGATGTATCGCGCGGACCGTAACTTGTCGAGAATTCCCGTCATGTTTGGCAACGGATATGCGTCCTTCTTCGAGACGTTATTTACTTTCCGAAAGTCGATACAGAAGCGATATTTGCCACTCGGTTTCTTCACCATAACTACCGGATTTGACCACTCACTACCGGAGGGCTCGATAATTCCGGCCTTGAGCATAACGTCTACTTCCCCACGGATCGCCTCTTGCACTTTAGGCGACACTAAGTAACATCGCTGCCGAATCGGTAAATGCGTCCCAACGTCGATTCGATGTTCCGTCAGCGACGTGACGCCGGGATTTTCGGCAGCGATCGGTACGGTAAATCGATAAATTTGTGAGCTTTACTTTTGCTCTCGCGACAATTCCGAGACCCCGCAACAAAAGCTCTGTTGTCCGCGCTCGTTGCAGAAAGGATAGCGGCTCAGTGCGTCATCCGCGAAGCTCCATTCGCCCGGGCGAAATCGAGAACTAAACGAAATCTCGCCAGAAAATCCATCCCCAGGATGGCCGGTACTGCGAGATTC